>NW_010319719.1:1721-17072 GCF_000700745.2 Antrostomus carolinensis
ACAATCCAGTGCCTTGAGCTTGTGAAAAGCAATTAGAATTGAATCCAGATATGTCAAAAGTCTTAAATTACTGAAGTGTTAATGGAGAACAAGAATCATATCAGACCTGGAAAAAAGAATCAGTGTTAGCAAAGGAAACCCCCAGGTCTAGCTATTGTTGCATGTTGTATTTTAAATTCCTACTATTTTAAAATAAAAATGAATAAAGATAAGGAAGACACAATTTTGAACTGGCAGGATTCTGGTTATTCTGTGCTTTTTGTATGCCCCTGTATAATTGTACACTGTATAATGCTGTTCTTCTGAAAGAAGCACTCTATGACTGAGCAGTGTCAGCTGTAAAGGTGACTGCTAGCTGGAGTACCTCCTGGAGCTGGACCACTGCTAAACGTGCACTGAATAATTGAAGTTTCATGTCTTCCATTCTTACGCTATTGTTTCTGTCTACACTTTGTCTCCTTACTTTAGGGTCCACTTTAATTCCTGATTCTTGTGCTTAATCATACTCCTTTTGGATCAGTTTTTTCTAAGACAGTAGTGGTCTCCACGCTTCCGTGTATTTGCATGAAATGAAATTAACTGTTCATACAAACTGCTGCTTTTTAGGGTAGACACTTGGTTGTTTTTATTGAATTTCAGACTGAAAGCTGATTTTACTTAATATTGAAAAACTTTGTCAATTAAGGTGTCAGAGGAACACTTAGTTTTATGTATCATCTTGTACTGATTTCTGGTTTTAAGGGACATCTTTTCTTCAGCCTGAAGGAGAAAAGGTGTTCACCTTTACTGATTTATTTAGAGGGTTTCCTGTTTAGGAAATCATGGGAGTGAAATTAAGTAAGGTAGATGTGAGACCCTTTGAAGTGTGTTAGTGTATGAAGAAATCATAGTACAAAGGATTTTTCATTGCACTCTGCTGAAATTATTCACTAATTATTCAAAAATAAGTGTGGTACATAGAGTTCATCTAGTCTCTGAAAGGGTCAGTTTGCAAAGATCTGAGACCTTTAAACAAGGTATTTGGGTTTTCAGTAGTTCACTTCAGCATAATTTGTATTCCTCCACTCTAAGTATATTGGATACTATAATCTGGCTTTTAGACCAGAATTAAACTATTTCTGGTATCATTATGCAAGCTTAACGCTTCCATGGTGTCTTCATCAGCAGACTTCAGTTCCAGATTTGTTTTATGCACAGTTAAAAGGTTTAATTTCAAAGATGAAGTTTTTATTTTTCACAAGTCTTCAAAAAGAATAAAAGCTATTATTTTTTCTAAATAAAAGCATATTTAGAAATGTTAAGATTGGACCACTTACAGCTTGCTTTGTTCAAAAACAATCCTTTTGAATATTGTAAGACATCTGTCAAAGCCTTTTTAATAAAATTAATAATTTATTGGGAGATATGTTTGTTTCAGGGACTTTCATTGGTATAGAAGAACATTGCTGGTACTAATTTTCCGTGTTTATAATGCAGAGTAATAAGACAATTGATGGCCAGCCAAGGAATGTGACAACATTTGTATCTAAAGACTGTGATGCAGATGCACCTGAAGGTAAGATAAATTAATTTCTTGTATTTCCTATGTGATACATGCATGCTCAGCTGTAATAGGCAGCTCAGTCTCTTCATGCTTTGGTCTAATATGAAGCTTTGTATTGCTATGTCCGGAAAACAACTTGCTTGCAACTTATTTAATTCATTTGAAGAAATTACTATTTTTAGTAGAAACCATGTGTGTAACAATGCATTCCAGTGAACTTTAAAGTACCCCATTTGCTTTAATATGTGTGTAAAAGACTTTAGAATTAACCTCTAGCTAGTGAATAGTTCAGCATCTGAAGTGCCACTTCAATTTATATGTTTATCATACAAACATGCAGAGTAGTATTCTGTTAAATTTCACAGTGTACTCAGGAAAACTAAGATCTGAACTTCTCAGTGCAACTTTACAGATAAGAGAATTCTGCAATTTTTGTTAAGATGTAAATATGGGCTATTCCATGAGCAACAATACCAGTGGAACTTGCCATTTTAGGCTATTTTCCTGTAATCATCTTGATTTATCATGCCCTATAACATCCAGTATAACTATTGCTTATCCATGTTATTAACCATCCCTTTTTGACCAGTTATCTGGGCAGAAGATGTATTGTGGATATTCTTGAGCTGTGAGTAGTGATTAGCAAGCAGATGGATAATTGTGGAGCTTTCCTTGACTTTCTATCTATGCAGGCCTTAATGTTGAATTTTTTGAGAGAATGGTGATATTTTATTTAATCGTTATTCTTTGAAACTTGACTGAAGCTGGGAATGAGTTTTGGCCTCGTTTCATTAAAAAACTAAGCTAATTGAAATAACGCTGGAGTTGTTTTTTACATGTTGCCTTTCTCCTTCCTTTCCCTCTGCATATAAACAAGTTTTGCACAATTTGACTTGCAATAGCCATTGCAATACTGCTACTGCTGTTTAAGGTCACCATCTATTTTATTGATTGCTTTGGTCTCTTGCTTAAAAAAATTGATCTCAGCGAAAGATTTATGGCCTTCAGAATGGTTTAGATTTTTTCAGGCTGAAGCTCTCAATTGCTTATACTCTGGCAAACTTTCAGCTCCTCTGTATAAAGAGGAGTTGAATTATGTATGCGTTTATATACTTATTAAAAGGTTTGACTGTGTTAATTGATAGAAAAGATAAACAGTTGTCCTGTGTTCTCATCTTATTATCAATATTCTGTAACTGTTGATTTCTGACTGCTTCTAGAAGATCTTGGCAGCTCCTCAGGTTTTCTTCATGCTTTTTTATTGGGAAGGTTGTTATTTAATTTTAAACAATTTCTGTACTAATGGAGATAACTGGACCATTAGTTCTTTATTCCCAGTCTATTCGGGCTGAAGGCTCTTTTGCAAGGCAGTTCCTTGTATTTAAACTCATCTTCAAATTTGGCATGTAGATGTTAGTCTTATTCCTGGTGGTTCATTTCATTTCCCAAGGGGGATGGATTTTTCTTGTCTCCTGCATACGTCAAGTACATCATTCATCCACCTTTATTTTTGATGGATTTTTTTAGACTTAATGCAATTTTAAGTGTGTTGATACTTTGACAAATGTAATTGTTCGATTCATCTTTAGGCTGCCATATTTTTGTGACTGAAAATAGAAACTCTTCTGTGGCAGAGTTCAGAAGAGCAAAACCTGTCATCTTTCAAAATGAGATTGCTTTGAGCAGGTTGTACAGATCTTTGTTTCTTGTAAACAGTTTCTCGATTTGGCTAATATTTGCTGGGAGAACAATTACTCTCTGGCATTGATAAGCTCATTAGTCTTGACTCTTCTGGCAGAAATTGAAATAGTCTGATTTCATCAGACTTTGTTGCTTAATCATAGGAACTGGGGTTGGATTGAAATAAACTTCCTAAATTTCACCTGTGCTTGATGATATTTTAAGTACTTCGAATACTTTGTGTGATATCCGCCCCTGCCCCCTAATTTGCTTTGATCAATGGAAACAGTATAGCTGATGCTTAAAACTAGTGTTCTGATGTGCTGAACGCAAGAGTTGGCGTGTATAAATGATGGCTTTGGTTTGCCATCATTAGCGTGTTGTTGCACTGGGTATCTTTGAGTCATGTTCTCCTTTATTAATAGGAAAGAGATGGAGAAGGTATTGATATGCTGTCCTGTGCTAGACTAATATAAGTAGAAGATGGATGGATATTTCTTAAATGTGAACAGTAGTGTGATCAAAAGGCTACAGCAGATTTCTGTTTACAGATGCAGTCAGGCCATTAAAGTGTTTTTATAAGAGAAAGAAAAGTTTATTTTGTAATGCTCAGCTTAAAAAAAAAAATTGCATTAGTTAAAACACTTTATTCACTGTTTCATCCAGTCAGTTTTAGAAAGTGGAAATGTAATGCTTGTTTTTGAATACCTCCCATTTTTAATACCTGATAATGAAAGCCAATGAAAATGTCTGTTGTGGGTGCTACCCTTATGCTCTGTGATCAGATAGAATAAGTTGACAAGTGAAACCTTCTTATTTGAAGGTAGGAACTACATTTTTAAATACAGCTTCTCTTGTTTTTGAAGATACTAGACACAGAACAAAAATAAATGGAACTAACTTCAAGTTAAGATAAAGGTTGGCCAAACACTTGAAGTTTTTATTGACTTCTCTGGTACTAGGGCTTTACCTTACATAAACCACTGAACTGGAACTAAATGCAGATATTGATTTGTCTTCTCAGCACTTACTTTATTTTGTTTTATTTAAACAGAGTTAATTCTGTTTTCCTTAAACATAAAACAAACTATGACCTTTAATGACTGTGCTGATAGATAAGCTTATAGCAGTCTGCTCTGTTTTATTGAATACTCAGATGTTGTAAATATAATCTCTGCTTACTGCAACTAAGTACACTTTTTGTGAGATAGTAGAGGAGACCTAATTTAATACTTACTGCAACTAAGTACACTTTTTTCTTTGTGAGATAGTAGAGGAGACCTAATTTAATCTTGTTGTAGCAAGTAATACTCTCAAAAACTTCAGTATTGTTCAAACTTCAGGATTTAGTGGGGAGTGTTTTCTATATGTGTTTCAAACTGGTGTTTGGCTTGATGAAAGGGACAATTACACTTTGAAGAAACATAAGGCAGTTAACACAATCTTATAAAACCACTCTCAAGTATTTACAGTCAAATATATAATTTGTAGGGTTTTAGCATTATATTGTCTGCTTGAACATAAGGCAGCTAAAATACAATCTTATAAAACCACTCTCTTAAGTATTTACAGTCAAATATATAATTTGTAGGGTTTTAGCATTATATTGTCTGCTTTCATGTAGCAAAGCTTCTCTCTATTTACTCCTGGTATACAGGATATGAGTCTGCTTTTTACTGAATGCCTGAGGCCATGATAGTGTAACTAGATGAAACAGAGCAGAAGCCAAAAAGTAATCACAGAATGTTAGGGTAATACCAGGCTACATCTTATAACTCAGTAAAATACCTTTTCTTTGAAACATAGAATGGTTTGGGTTGGAAGGGACCTTAAAGATCATCTAGTTCCAACCCCCTTGCCATGAGCAGGGACACCTTCCACTAGAGCAGGTTGCTCAAAGCCTCTTAGTTACATTTAAATGTCTTGCACAAAAGGCTTGTCTTCTGGTTAACATAAAATTTTTAAAAGCTTTTAAAATGGTCTGTTGGAGCAGCGAATGTGATGTATTTGTTACAGGCAAAACAAGTTTTGGTTTTCAGTGTTCTATACAGTTGGGCAAAGACCTCATTGGGTCATTGTTTTCAAGGAATACTGCGAGGTGAACTGTTGGGTCCCTATTCAGTTGAGCAGAAGGTCAAGCAAAGGCCTTCAATTATGTGATTAAGACTCTTGCAGCTGGACTAATACATTGAAAACTTGGTGTAAGTTTAGCTAAACAGGTTAATGGGATTTAATGTAAATGAGCAATGAGTCAGCCACAAGGCTGTATACATTAATTTTTCCAACCTTAATGATGAGACCTAATAAAACACTGTCTGCCTCTTTCTAGACCAGAAAACTATGGAAGTTGGTTTTCAAGCATCATTCACTTTAAATGCATAACATGCTCTGAATCCCCCTTGATTTGGATATTCTCACTTCCTTAATCGGGGAGATAAGCCTTACCTGAGGCCTCCTAAATGCTGGGTACAGTCTGTCTGCCGGACCTTTCATGTAGACCTGCACTGACTTCAACTGCATGTAAAGTGGGAAAGAAAAAAGGTTATCTCCATGTCTAAGGCTTTGAACTGAGTGGGACTGTGCTAATTAGATCTGTGCCTTCTTATAGGACACTCTTGTCAGTGGAAGTCAACAAGCAGAAGACCTCAGGCTTTATTTTAGCCTGAATAAAGACTAGATATAGACATTACCCAAGCTGGAAAGGAACCCCAAAAATGAATGCCAAAACAGGAGCATATTGTTGGTTTCTCCTTTGGAGAAATCCAGGAGGCAAGTAAAGTGAAAGCCCAACCAAGTTGCTCAGAACCTTCAATACTAATAATTTTGTATTAAGTGTCTTATGACCATTGATTACCACTTCAAAATGGTTGTTTTAAATGAATTAATTTCCAAAGTTATAAAATACTTTACAAAAACCCTAAATGAGGATTTTAGCAGGGACTTTATCCACTGTCCTGTTCCTTTGCTGAATGACCTTACTAGTATTTTACCCTGAATCTCTGCTTATACCTAACACTATTGAAGTACTCAATATAATAATGAGAATTCAGTATAAATAAGTATGATGGTGCATGTTTGACTGCAGAAAGCCATCCATGTTTTGCAGCTGTAAATAGTATGAGTAGCTCAGTGCTGTAAATCTCTTTCTGCAGAACACTGTTCATGGATATGCAGTTGTAGAAACATCCATTACTACACTTTTATCTACACCCCCACCCCTGTGAACAGATATGAGCTGCTCTGAACTATCCCTCTTCTACTCTGAAATGTTAAATGAAGTTTAGCAGTAAATCAATTGCATATTCTCTTCTTGGATGAACATCCTTATTCTATGGCCTGTTGGATTTAAGCCCAACAGTAAAGTGAGGTGATCTGATATTAGCAGTACTTTGTACTAAGAGTTGAAGCTCCTTGCAAAGGATTAGGGGTATGCACTGATTCTTAAAGGGAAGTAATGAACACAGTTTAAGAAATGCTTTAAGAAACCTACCAACGCTTCCTCTACAAAATGATCCTTTTAACAAAGGTGGTTCTTTTAACAAAGAAGGCATTGTAGTTGACCTCTCAAAATAGCAATGCCACCAAATCTTTTCATCACTCAGAAACATTAATTACAATGTTACTGGAAATATTTTCAATTAAATTTTGGGAGCTGCTTCTGCTAGTGTTTTTTATTTTGGTACAGACAGCTGATGAATTCACTACATAACATGCTCAAGAACAGCCACACAGAAAACTTAAACAGCAGCCTTTAACTACAGCTGGTGAAGCTACATACAGATGTTTCCTGTCCATCTTCAAACATGGCTTGCCCAATAGAATTGGAAAGGATCCATTAATGAAAATTGTCTTTTTCGCTGCTTGGGGCATGTCCTGTAGCTAGTTAGGATTTGCCCAGTCCAATGTCATTCATCCAGTCTGAACTGTGAGAGAGAAACCTGACTGGATTACAGTCAAATGTATCATAAATTTTGTGTCTGAAGGAGGCAGAAGATGGGAAAGGATGGGAAGGAAGCCATTGTTTTCAGAGCATCATTAATGAGAAAATTACTAATTCACATCCAACTTCTTATTTAAAAGAATTTGTCATTGAGTCTTTTAAGTTTGACTCTTTAATGATAATCATAACTGGTTTTGTTCTCCAGAGAATAAGCAAGCATTCCAGCACTGAAAGTCACCCTACTTTTGTCAAATGCTTCTTTGAGTGTTAGCTGGCTATAAATATTTCTGTCTATGGAGAGAATATGAGCTACCCTGTGTAAGGATAATAAGAGGTCAAATCAATCTGTTAAAATATCTTCTTTCTCCCCATCCTCCAAATTCTTTTCCATGTAGCATGATTCTAGGATGGGCAGAAAAAAATGAATCCTTCTCACACAGGACAGATGTCCTTCTTAAGTGGTCAGCTGAAGACAGTATGAAGCAAGTAAATGTAACAAAAATGAGGTTAACATTGAAGGTTAAGTGGTGTAATGTAGAATGTAGTGTCCAGGAGAAACCTGAACTAGTGTAAATTGAAGCTTGGATTAAGCTGATACTGGAAAATGTGGTAGGTAGCTAATAGAAAGTGTTTTGGTTAGAATGAAGATGGTAGGTTTTGCTGTCCATTGTCTGCTTGCTTTCTGGAATGTTGCATCCATGTTCATCCTTAGGGTATTGCCTTTAAGTCTTACCAATACCTATATCTTTAAAATAAGAATTGCTTGCCTTTTAGTTACTTAAAAATAAGATGTTCAGTGGAGACTCAGAAAACTTCTCTCACAGAAGTTAAATTTTAAGTCAGTGACTTAAAGGCAAGAAGTACCAGTTATTTGGCTTGTGTCCAAATGCATTTAGCCAGTGTTTGTAATTAACCAAAACTGTTCATTGTGTTTCAAAAAGTATCAAGTTTCAAGACAAACACAGAGAACACTTTTTCCCTCTGCAGGTTGATGCAATGGTTTATTGCTTCCCTGTAGTAGAAAAAGGATGATATCTGTTTGGCATTAACATGGCTTCAGGTTTTAGTCATTGGTTAATGCTGTACCTCTTCACTATACACATGGCCTTGTAGCATTAGTATTTTCTTCACTTGAAGGTATTTAATAAGCATTAAAATCAAGTCATCCTTTAAACTTATGAAAAATGAGATTAACAGGTTTAGCTCTTTGAATCTCATTAAATGTTTTTCCTCTAGTCTGTTAATACATGCAAATCTTGGCACCCTCACAGATTCTCTGTAAACAAACTAAAATAGAAACCTTATAGCTGAGTGCAGTTTTCCATTTTAATGCCATAGCTGTGCTAGGATGAGCTCCAAATCTAAAAAGGCAAAAAGAGGACTGATAGGCTCTTTGGATGTATAGAGAGAAATGGTGGGAGCTGTTGCCTGTGTTTAGCTAAAGCTTGTTTGTGCTTGCTTGTTTGTAAGATCTAGTACCCTCTTTCTGCAACTGTCCTGCATTTCCTGTTCATATGTGCTACTTTCCCTGTTGGAAAAAAGTGGTTATGTGACCAAAATTGCTCAACAGGACTCTGTTCTCATTGTTTAGCATTCAGAAACTTTGCTGACTAGTGACTTTTTTCTTCTCCTTTCAGCACTAAATCTTGGAGGATCTTACTGGAAGCCTCCTTGTGCTATGAAGTCCTGCTAGCACTGATGGGACTTGCAGATTCTTGAGATTTAATGTAAATATTCATAGTATGTAATATCACTATCACAGTTGTGTGACTACTGCAATAGTTTATGTACTGCAAAGTAATTGCAAATAGCTGTTGGTTATCCAGACTTGTACCTTTTGTTACAAAATCACATCTGACCATTTGTTATAAAACCAGACTAATTCATATTAGTTACATCATTTTCTGACCCTCTAGGCTTATATCAGTTTGGGTTTGGTTTGCATATATGCAACATGAGGTACTAGATGCAACTAATCTGTATCTTGAGTCACTGAAAAAAGCTGTTTGCCTTCTAAATTAGATTGTCTCAAATAGCAATTCCAGGTTGCTCATTAGTCCCTGGTTTCCAAGTTCCTGGCTCCTCCTTAGCCTCCTAAATCTTTTCATTTGACAGGATCTGATTCCAAACCTACTGGGCAGTTCTTGTTGAATAATGTAGGTTTTTGAACTAGACTTTATCCAGCTAGACTTTTTTTTTTCTGCAAGTCTCTTTTAGGTACCATCTCACTAGCACTTCCAGATTGTTAGACCAATATTTAAAGATTGTAGAGGATAACTGCAAACTGTTTAACATCTGAGTGATTTGATACTCATGCTTCTGTAGTGCACTGTAGTACTTCAAAGTGCTGTCAGCTTGAAACATTGGAAGCTTAGTGATTCACATCCCTTTAAATAGGGAGCTATTGCAGTTACATACAACCAGTGGGGAAATGTTTTCAGATCCTTGCTATATGCGAATGAACCAATTCCAGTAGTATGTTTTCCAACAGGCTTTTCAGTCTGATAAAGTATCAAAGGTGTAAATTTTTTGAAAAATTAACCTTGAGGTGAGGGGTGGTGAAGCTCTGTAATACTTGCATTATCATGAAAGCTGAAAGAGTGACAACTTAAAGGTTTAAGCAATTTCTGGGAAAAGTTAGCTGAGGGAAAAGGATAGCTAGTATGGGATGCCAACAACTAAAAATTGTAAAAGCTTTGTATAGCAGATTGATTTTTAGCTAGTGAAACCAGAGAAGCAGCAGCAGGGGGGCTGGATTGGGAAGTGCAGAGACAGACTCAACAGCTGAATGAGGCTAGTATTAATTGTGTGTTTGTATATATGTATGTATGGGTATGTATATCATAGCAGAGAAGAATATGGAGCAAGTGGGGATGTGCTCAAATAGAATATGCAAAAAACCACTTTTGTAGAAGCTGCTGAGTAACAGGCAACTAAAAGCATAGTCTTTTTTTTTCCTTGTTTAGATGACAGGAAAAGAAAAAATACTGCTCTTGTAGCTGGGGACAACTGTTACTGCCACCCCATGAATCTCTTTCCAAAGAAACCTGTGAAAGTGGTATATGGAATACAATCTTAAGCATAAACTTCTGTGGAAGTTGGAAATCCTGGATTGACCTTAACAGTTAGAGAAGTATCAATAAAGATGTTAAGTTGCAAGATGATAGATACAAGAGCAAAGGGGAAACTTGTTATTACAAAATTTTTTATATACCTGCTAATATCTGAAGACTCCTGAAGTTTATTTTGTCTTGTCCATCTGAACATTTTGGTCCATGACCAAAGCCAGAGCCAGAAACAACTCCGTGTTCTATCTATTGAGGTTTCAATCTTTAGCAGAGTATTTATTTCTAAAATTTATTACTTGCTGCTTATTTCCACAATTTTGCGTGTTTGAGGCTTTTTTTATTAAATGAGAAAACTGGTATATATGTCTCAGGATGGCTTCCAGTACTGTAGCACTGCTTCCCTCCAATGGTCAAAAGGGATTCTGATCACTTAATGGGTATTTATGCTGGAAGTGAAAGTGTTGCTGCTCCTTGAGAGAAATTAATTGGACATTACACAGTGATGAGTATGGCTGTATGGGTCTTGGCCCATTAGATGTCATTTGGTTTCTTACCTAGTTGAAGTGTCTTTTTTTTTTTGGTGGGCTATTAACTACCTTGTGTGGTTTCTTTGTATAAGTGATGTTACTTAATTTTTTGATCAGTTTGATTACTATAAATTGACTGTAACTCTTTGTGTGATTTCCCAAGTAAAATGTTGAATTGCAAGACAAAATTAAATTATAAGATATTTATTCTGTGTACTCTGTAGCCACATAGAGCCAATCCACGGGACTTACACATTTCTGTAGTCTTTCATAAGTGGTGTGAGTCACAACACACTTTTCTTGTCCAAGATAAGATAGCTAATTAAGAGGTTCCTCTTATTTTGAAGTATGAGAAAGCATTACATATATTGTGGAAAATAAAATATTGCCATTATAAAAATAACAAGGCTTTGTCAGAGCCCTTAGTTTACCTTAGTGAGTTGCTTAAGGGGCACACCTATCTGGCAATAATTCTGCCATCCAGTAAAACATTTGCTATTGTAGATCTCTCAAGTAAAATAATCCAAAGACAGCTTCATCTTCTGCTGTTGCTTAGTTTCTGGTAAGTAAAGGCATGTTTCTCTAAGGCCATTTTCAAGCCTGAAATTTTTGCTCTGTATCTTCTCAGTTCACAGGAATCCTAGTGTTTTTTCACTTTGTTTAAAATACTGTTATACTGTGGAGAGAAAAACATTAATGTTGATACTACTTGTAGGTACCAGATAACATCTAGGAAGGTGTACATTGTAGCCATCTAGTGGACATTGTCACCAGCTACACCTTTTCCTCAGAGAGCCAATACAAAGAGGGGACATCTGTCTTTGTTTTCCCCTTCTTCTCCAGATCAATTATAAAAGCTCTTGAGAGTTTTAAATATCCTTGGGATGCTCAAACTGCCGTCATCCTGTTGCTGTTCTTGGATACCTGAAGCCATGACTTCAATGCTTTTGATTTGGAATACACAGTGCATATGCATTCTAGCACAGTAAAGCTGCAGATTTTCCTTTGCAAGTAATTTTGAGTGTATTTTAAGCAAAACTAGATTCTGCTTGAAACTGAGCTTGTAAACTTCATCTGTCTGTGGATAACACTCTAAGTTTGGGTTTTCCATCCAAACCACTTTGTTATCTATCTACTAGATAGATCTATCTGTTTTCTCTAGATCCACCTTCATGTAATGTGAATTGTAATGATTTTTGGGCACGCACAGGGCCTCAAGATGTAGTCTGGTCCAACCCCCCCGCAGGGTCAAGGAGAGCAGATTGCTTAGGTTCATCCAGTTGTGAGTGTCTCCAGAGGTGTAGATTCTGAAACCTCCTTTGGTAGCTTTCTTCAATGCTTAACTATGCTGATAGTGAAGCTCCTCCTGTTACCTAATGGGAATATTTCTTGCTGCAACTATGTTCTGTTGTCCTGTTTATGTGCCAGTCTAGGAAGAATCTCACCCTGTATATTTTGTAGACCTCCAACTAGCTAGCAGAGGTAGCAGTGAGACGCACCTGGAAGCACCTTTACTCCAAGGTGAAAAACCACATCTTTGTATGCTATGTGCTCTAGGTGTTGTAGTGGTCCTCTGCTGGACTTGCTCCAGTATGTCAATGCTTCTTTCTTACTGAGGTGCCCAAAGTGGCACTGTTGCAGATGCAGTTCCAGTCAGAGTAGAAGGAGGTGATTGCTTCCCTGGACCTGTTGGCTGTACACCTGTTAACGAAGCCTGGTATTCAGTTACACTTTTGAGTTGCAGATGAGCACTGGTAACTGCATGTTCTGTTTGTCTATGGGGCATGAGATCACATTCTGCAAAGTTGTGTTGTATCTGGTCAGCCCTCAGCCTGCACTGTTGCATGGTGTCACTTTGTTCCAGATGCAGGACTTCTGTTAAACTTGGAAGACTATTTCAATGGGCTGGAAAAATAAGCTTCCTCTGAATCTTAGCATTTAGTGTGTTGGGCCTCTGTTCCTCACTTCTTCCCAGTTTGATTTACAGGGGATATAATCTGTTTCATTGTCCAGTCAGTTAATGAAGAGGTGAAAGAAGTGTGCACCTCTAGTGTTGACTCCCAAAGAATTCCAGTGTTTGTAAATTATGTTGTTCACAACAATTTGTAACTCTTCCCTAAAAAACTATTTCCTTCTATATGCTTTTGTGAAAGCTCAGTGTTTTGAGATGCAGAAAAGACAGACTGCATTATCTGTAAATAAAGTCTCATAATTTGAGTTTTCAGTGCATGAAATTACTTTTTAGGCTTTGTTTATCAAGAGACTTGTTTATCTTTGTAATTCATCTTAGCTAATTCACTTCTCAGAATAAGTCTTTGAAAATATTAGTACCTTGCACCTAAGAGTTTTCTAATTCACCAGAATGAAAAAACTTCATCAGTGGACTTAAAGTAAAATATGGTTGACTTTTCAGGTAGTTGTGGCTACTAGCACTTGTCATCCTTTGTTTAAAAAATTGTTTTGTCTTGAATCCTGACTGTTTGGCTTTCCTTGGTCAGCACTATGTAAAATGCTGTTTTCTTAAAGTGGTGGCAGTTATGTGTCAGAAGCTTGGGAGCTTTCCACATATACTTTTGTTCCAAATGATCAAGATATGTCAGTAATATTCACAATGATCATTCTGGATAACAAGTAGTTATCCTAATTAAGATTATTCTTTATAACTTATTCTAAATTGTGTCATATGGAGAAATAAATTGGTTTAAAATGTTATGTGAGCCTATTTAATATCTTAGTTCAGAAAGAGTAACTAAAATTTAGTTAGCTGAACTTGTGACACTTTCCATAGAAATGTTTTCTTAAGGTCAAACTGTTCTAAAATATTTACCATCATCTGTTTAATCCAATTACTGTAGAGAGCCATCTGAAAGTCTTTTAGCTGTTTTTTATTTCAAGGAACCAGATGGAGAGCTGCAGATGGTGTTGACAATACTATCTCCAATTATTAAGTATCTTCACTTCACCAGCATTTCTTTGTTGGAAGCTTGACCTTTTTTATAGGCATACCGTGCTAGTAAATAATGGAATTTTGTGAGTGTGTGCTACTTCACAATTTTTTCCTCTTTTGTAGATAAGTACTATTGACTGGTGTTACTAGGGGGGGCAGGGAAGACAGTTTTCTCTGTATAAATGAGATCTAGTCTAGAAAACCAGGAAGGATCAGTTCAGCCAAATTCCTTCCTTGTGCTTTCACTCTGTATGTGTTAGTGGAGCAGCATGCCTTCTCTAGTTAAGCTGTTTTGCACTTTAATTATCTGCAGAATATGCCTATTTGTTTGGTGTATCCCTTGTGTCTAGTAGTTGTGAAGTCCCAGTTTAACTTTTTTGTGTGCTGATTCTGTGTAACAAATTCTTGAAGTCAATCTGCTGCATAAGGTACTGTTTTAATTTAGTTTTTTAAATTATTCTGTTGTTTTTATCAAATATTAGTCATTGGAGAACTATTGAAGGAATGGGGTTGTTCCTCTGTTTGGATACAATCATTCTAGATACTGTAGGGATTTGATTTGGGGAGGGAGGATCATCTTGGCAAGGTCAAGCAGCAGACCTTCCTGAAAAAGACCTGTCCTTAACTCCTGACTTTTCTCTCGCAAGGGAATAGTGAACTGCAGTAGTTGGTATTGTTAAAGTAGCAGTTACCTAATATGGAAGTTAAATCTTTAGTTTCTGTAGGTAAATGTTTTATTTAATGATTGTCAGGTTGCTAGCTTGTTAGATGGCTGCTAAAAGTTAAACTACATAAGCAGCAGCATATCACTCACAGCTTTGGGAGGTGGGAAGTCTGTACTTCAACTGCACCTTGGGGGGTATTTCCAAACCTGCGTTCAGAACTGAGGGAAGAACAGAAAAATTCTGGATTGCTTACTGTCTCTAGAGTTCAAATTGTTTAGATACCAGTTTATGCTCTGAAAAGGGCTTTAGGAAGGGTTTGAAGCATAGTGAATGGGAAAAACAGGAGATAATATTGTACCTTAGCAGGAATTCAGTGCAGCCCTCCTTGTGCTGGAGAGATTTGTCAGCTGGCTCGCATGTCCTGCTGCCCACCCTCTCATGTGGCCTCAGTGTCCCATCCAAGCCTTTATGCTACCTGTGCATTTCTTTAAAATCCCTTAACAACGTGATTCTTAATTCTGTTAAAATCTGCCACTTTGTAATGGAGAAGTGTCCTGGTTTTTGCTAGGACAGGGTTAATTTTCTTCTTAGTAGCTAGAAAGCACTGTGTTTTGGTTTCAGTGAGGATTGTTATGAGAACAATGTTGATAACTACAAGGACACTGCTTGGGCAGTTTCCAAGAACAGAGGACTGGAAAGAGGGGATTGGAGAAGGAAAGTGTAGTAGTTTGTAAAACCCAGAATTGACAGTTGGATATGTCAATATGATATTCCATATCACCATTACATCATGTTTAGTCTATTAACCATGGCTGACTAGAAAGGGGGGGATTCTCTCAGGAATTGCTCAGGCACATTTTTCTGGGATTGCAATTTCAGTTTCGGGGTTCTTTTTCACTCCTCTGGGATCGTTATCAGTGGGTGGTGAGCGATTGTACTGTGCATCACTCATAGTTATCATTATTACTCTTATTATTTTAA
>NW_010319720.1:0-11300 GCF_000700745.2 Antrostomus carolinensis
CCTTCCAATCCCCAACATTCTGTGATTATTCCCACCACAGAAATCAAAATAGCTTCTTCTGCAGGCTTACTATTTGCCTGCAGAAGAAATGACCATGCCCTTTGCAAATGAAGACTTTTGGGTCTGTTAGTAGGTATTCTTTGACATTTACTGTCAACTGCTGGGGACAGGTGATCTCTGCCATCCCTTGTTCCTGAAAAGGAGACTGGAACATTATAATTGCCACAGTGTACTGTACGATTCAGGTGTTCTAGAGTAAATCAAGTAAAGGAAGATACATTACACTCAATTTATCTCTTATTTAATTCTTGTCATATATTTTCCTTCTTGACATTTCAGTTTGCATATTTTTCTGATTTTAAAAATCAGATATTAGAATTTATCTGAAGTTTGCTGCTGCCAATTTTTGCTGGTGGATTGGTATGTTTGTGTCTGTGCAGGAAGTCACGTAAGTAATGGAGACTATGAAGAGAGTGATCCTTCAAAATGCAGAATTTGCTAGGTCACAAAAGAGACTACAGAACACTTTATTTTCAACTACCAAGAAATTGATTAATTCTAAAAATATAAAAAAATAAGGAGAAAGACAAGCAATTGAAACAAGCTGAAGCTCTGCAGTATGTGTTCAGATTGCCTGAATAAGAAAAGGCTTACGTTTGCTACTTAAATCACAAGCAAAATAGTAATTTCACTGAAAACAAAAAGGCAAATAAACTTCTAAGATACACCTGAATGGCTCCAGAACCAATCTAACCAAATCAGCTCACCTGAGTTGGTAATTAATAGTTACATTTGCAGTAATACAAAATTTAGACATTTAATATTTTATCTAGGGGCATAAGCAAGTGAGGTTCATACATACAGGGTTGTTGTAAGAGAATTTCCTACCTTTATTGTTGATTAAAGAAAAAAAAAAAGTGTTTGTTGCTGCCCCTTTAACTAGGCTTTCTTAATTGATACACCTAAGATATGTGTATCAGCCAATACCCATTCATGTGTCATTTAATGGTAGAAACTAAGCCCTGATATTTTGTGTTGCACATGAAATTGTGTATAAACAGTGAAGCGTACCAGAAATGTTTTATTCACATCAGTAACCTGAATGTGTTTACATTACAATAAGCAAAGGACAAAATTTGTTCAAAAACTTTTATTTACTATAAAGACAAAAACCACCAAAATAGGTACAAATTATACTATATAAAATCGGTTCAATGGGGTAAAAACTTTTAATTAAAATATCTTGATATATTTAAAATAACAAAGGATACATTGAAGCCAAATTTCTTAACCCAGAGATTTCTGTAAAATTTGCTTGCACAGTAAGGTGCTAATAGAAGTTAGCCCTTAAGCCCTGGAAGTCTTAGGAATCAGTCACATAGTAAATATAATTTCATTGTGAAAGTGAACTTTGGTAGAAGAAACTCTATAGGACACCTGAGGTAGTAGAAACTGGAATAAACAGCAGTAGACGTTATTTACAACTTAAGTACCAAATAACATTAAGAACACAAAAAATAATTACACAATACAATTTTCAGTCCAGCTTTGATCCAAAGAAAATAAGAATATTACATCACATCTGCATTTTAAAAACACCACAATTACCAGCAAGCTGAGGGAAATGCAAACAAACTCAAACAAATGCAGTGGACACCTAGAGGCAGTCTGAGTTTGAAATGTGGTAGGCATGGTGATCTACAAAGTAATACTGATTAGCTGAGGTTCATCAGTTTATACAGTTTACATTTCTGCCAGAAACAGTATTAATCTGACAACTGATCAGTATTAATCTGACAACTGATCTTCCAGTACATGAATTGGCAAGAGTGCATCCTTTAAAGCTTGCACATAAAGACTTGGAAACAATCTTACTAGAATGAGAAATTCTAAAGTAAAAAAAAACCAAAACAAAACAACAAACAACAAACAAAACATCAAGTACAAAACAGTTAGAGCTACCAAACTTCACATTTCGGTATTATCTTTTTAACTCTTCAAAGTCTGCCAGTTGTCCAAAACAAAGGAATGTAAAATTTCCAAAAGAAACACATTCACAACTAATGACATTGCTTTTTTTATTAGTATGAGCACTATCATTCCTGTAAACTTATCTTTAAGATGTTTTACTTCCAATTTGTATTGTACATTTTTAATGTACGATAGCTTATTTAGTTTGTCCTGAGTCTTTGAAAATAACCAATTCTATTTCAGTCCAACAATCCAACTGGCTTCTGAAGAGTTAAAACAACAACAGTATTTTTTTTCCAAGTGGATTAAACACAATCAGTATTTGATTTAAAAAGATCCCCTTTTAAAAAAGCAGAAGAAAAGCTGCCATTTTCCTTCAGAATTACATGCATCAGAATCTAAAAACCTGCCTTTAAAATAATTTTATAAACTTGTTTTAAAAAAAAACACATCCGCTAAAAAACACAAGTTTTGCACTACAGGTGAAGCTTTACTTCACATTTTACTTTATCTTGCTTTTCAAGTCCAAGTTTGTTTCTTCTTACAATAAATACCTTTCTTATGGTAATATTTTTAACATTTTCAAATTAAATTATCACTAATGGCTACAGTAAATAGGTGATATATGGCAGAAGGAAAACAGCAGGTAAAACTTATTATCAGTAGAGAATGTGACCTCAGCTTTGTTACACAAAGAATGATATTTGCTCGTAGTTGGCACCTGCTTCCGCTCAAGTACACAACAAAATCTCCCCATAAACTCCCATAAATTCAGAGTTGATTTTACGGCCTTTGACATGAAACTTCTGTACACAATTTGCCAGAAGAAACTACTATATGAAAAGAAGGCTCAACAACTTTTAGCATGATTCAGAACAATCTCCGTTTTTCCTCTTTTGTTTTTTAAATAACCTATACTATCAGAGCCTTCAACACTGCCTTGTTGAAGGTGGCATTTTATTTTAATTCCAGATTTCCAGCAAATCTGTTTTTAAAACTCTTGTGTCAGCAAGATGTTCCAGGACATAGCTTGCATCTTTTTCTAAAGACTATTTTAAAAGATCACCTTTCCCTGAAAGTTAAAAATACAATGAAAACAAACTTAATTTCAAAAGAAATTACACAGCCCATAGTAAATGCACAGTGAACTACAACTGGCTGCTCTTACTTTAAGGAAGGCAAAATATTGTGGGTTTGGTTTTTTTTTTTAAGTATCCATAAAAGTTCAGATTTGTTACTCAGAGAACTTAATGTAATTAAAAAGGACAGATACAGAACTTCCTTTTAACCAGTGCTGAAAACTGACTAATTGCAGAACCCTCTGCTTACATCTACACGATGTGAAATGGAACAATGATTGCTATATTAAAATAGATCCTGAGCCCCCTCAGCTTCTAATATTGCTGAAAAAGTGCTCCAAATAATATTTAAAAAATCACTTATCTGCTAAAGAATCATGCAGATTTATGGAAAAATGCTTTTGTGTTCTCAGAGAGCCAGATGTTTTAAAAGGCACAGTTTACAAATCTCTGTACAAGTTGTGAAATTTTGCATACTGAGCTTAGGTAAAGATCTCGATTTGTCAATCACATACTTAGGTAAGGTCCTCCACTGGCCTTACGTCTTTGATGTATCTATCATTAAGGCCAGCAGAATAATACAATTTGCTGTGCTTAACTGCACTGCAAGACAGTTATTGTATATTCAGTAGCATCACCTTCAGTATATCAGCCTTATACATAAGTAGCTACCATGTAGTACGGAAGACTGGGTGTTTCAGCAGCTCCCTTGATGGGGGTCTGTCCTGAGGCTGCAGTTCTAAACACCGAAGCGTCACATCTTTCAAGCCCGGAGACAGATGTGTAGGGATTGATGGAGCAGTAGTTGCACTAGCAATCTGAACAAAGGGAAAGTAACCTTTTATAAGTCGGTGATTCTTAAGCCCCCTCTCCTACCCCAAAAACCTTCCACAAGCTGATCATTTTCAGCTGATGAGGTATATTTACGAGCTTTTCTCCACCTAGCATATTTCCCACTGCGATTTGAAGATTACATTACTGCCCTTTTTTATTAAATGGGTCTTAAGATGTCCTTATGCCTATTGCCTTTCACAGTTTGCCTGTCTTCTTACAGCAAGATTCTGCAGTGACCATCTGCTGAGTAGGCCGTAAGAAAAGTTCTTATGCCATACATACAGGTATTCTTTAGTCTACTAGTTGCCATCACTGTTAACTGGCATCAACCAACATGGACATATATTAAGCTGAGCAATGTTACATTATGATATGTTAAGCTGGGTATGCTCTCTTGCATTATCTTTACTGTATTCCTGCTACCACCCTAAAGGGCAATCTTACTCGGATAGATGCAGATCACTCCCAACTAACTGAATTTTGATCTTCTCTAGATCAAATTAAGCAAGATGATTGAGAATGCTAGAGTGGGACCACCAGATTCACACAGACACAGAACCAAGACCATAACATCACAAGTGATTTGTACTTAATTAGAACATATTTGAATACTGCTGTGCTAGTTCTGTTTTGTGGAAACACTTTCTTCACTCATGCTATTGAAAGTGTTAATAATCACTTTCTTCACTTGTGGCAGTATTTTCTTCATTTATGTCTACAATTCAACTAGATTTGTAGAATTAAATAACACCTAATAGAATTTAGTAAGAAACATGAATGCCAAAATGGATGTCCTAGAAATATTCATATATAGCATGGCATAATGGTAAATATCTTTCAGCAAAATCTGAATGTAGAACACCAGGTTTTTACCAAAGGACATTCCCCACTATGAAATATAAATACACATAAATGTTTTCTGGTAGAAAAACTTCTCTTTGCTCCTGTATTTAATAGGATTGTAAGGAGTTCAAATCCCAATCTTCTGCCTACAGTCAAGATCAACTCTATTCCCAAATGTTTTTTTAGCCTGTTACACTATGTATTTAAATCTTAGAACAGAGCTTTTCTTTTTCCACATATTGTGTTGGTAGCCTTTTTTTTTTTTTTTTTTTTTTGAACAAGCAAGTATGATTAGGTTGGTTTCAGTATTCGTTTTGTACTAACAGCTCCAATAAAAAGAGGCGATAGCTAATGCAACAACCCTTACACTTGTATACTTTTCTAAAATTCACGTTGCAGCATAATGGTAGGAATAAAATACCTCACCTTAAATATCAGAGCAAGATGATTGGAGTGTTTCTCTGCATTCCAGGGAGGTTTAGCACAAGCCATTTCTATAACAACACAGCCAACGCTCCACACATCACAGCTCCTCCCATATTGCTGACCTCTCAGAACCTGGACAGACAGACCAAAGCTCAGATTATCCATTTCAAAGTCTATTAATTCTAAGTAATTTAGATTAAAAAAAAAAATAAAAAAATATATATATCGAGCAGTGCATTCTGATTAACTTTTGAGGATGAGTGATCAGTGATGTAACTGCCCTAAGATTTATACAGCTGTAGAGAGATAGTGAACAAAATGCCTGATCAAGGGGCAAAGCAAAGTACCTTGGAAAAGTTAGCTTTTGACCAAATGGTCATTTGGGCTTTAGTAACAATACTATGTAGATACATCTTGTAACAAACTACTTAAAACAACTTTGATAGTGAGAAAGAAATGTCATTACCACCATGTAGGAATAATTCCTATTCTTTAGAACAAGTACATTTAAAACATATTTGAAGCATTTACAGCAATTTTCTGTTCTTTGGCTGTATGAATTAGCTTACAGAGTTCAAACAAACTTTTTGAAGTAACTTCCAAAACTGGTTTCTTACCTCCGGTGCCATAAACGCAATAGTTCCCAACAACTGCCCCTGAAACTCCCCAGCACCAGTTCCTTTAGATGCCAACCTGGCTGCGGCTCCAAAATCAGCAATTCTTAATCTATGACCTGTGCTGTCAATTAGCAAATTGGCACCTGTCAACAGCATAATAAAAATACTGCTAGTTGGCTTTCTATTAAAGGCAAAAGGATGAACACTCTTCCTCCCTCCATTTCAAGACTATAAATAGGTTGACATTCCCCACCCCCAGTATCAAGGAAATCTAAAAACCAAGGACAAAGTCTAATAATGTCACTTTTCTGTTACGCCTGAATGATGCTGCACATAGCTTGAGGCTCCGAGAGATTGAGAGAAGCAATCAAACTTTCAAAGCAGGGCAAACACAGGATTCTGGAACAATGCCTGGAGATGGATTAATGAAAGAAAATGGTGACCTAAAACCCTGGAGGTTTTCATTGCCTGCAGCTCCCTGTGAAATTTAAACGTATTTCATCCTTAAGCAACTTTGAGTTGTCTTGAAGAGAATTACTGAGAATTTAAAGTTTTCCTATTTTAAGAAGTATTAAAAGACAAATGTTTCTGTCATTGCTATGTTGCTACTTATCTGGCTAACTCTCCAGTTCATGGACAGCTATAGTGACATTAAACGGAAAAGTTTAGTAAGACTGGTATTTCCCAATAAAGTCTACTGTTGCTCACAGACCAGCTCTTTTTATGTTCAGTTTGGATGAAGGAAGAAAACTCATCACAACATTCATACACACTAGAAACCTGACCTCTGTATCTTGGCTTGTGCACAGATTTTACTATAATTTCAGTGTAAACATTTACATTAATTTAACTAGCAATCTTTAAAGCTATATGGCAACTTTATATTTTATTTGAACAAAATGAGAAAACTAATTTTTCTAAACTATTGGCACAGCTAGCAAATATCCTCAAGCAATTCCAATTAATTTCAATAATTAAAGGTTCTTAAAAATGAACAGACAAACCCAATAGAAATACCGTTCTTAACATGGCATCTGAGAGAAGCAAGAGGTGTCAAGCCAAAAGAGATACTGCTTTCTGAATATTCTTTTCTTAAAAGACATCCTAAGTAATTCTCACCTTTAACATCTCGATGTATTATCTGATTCTCGTGGAGGTAAGAAAGGCCACGTAACAGTTGTTCTGTGTAATTAATAATAACTGACTCTTTGAAGGCTCCATATTTACTTAACAAATGAGCAACTGAACCCCCTAGAAGATAAAACAATACATTTTATCAACACGTATATTTTGTATTAGTAGAATGCAGCACTGCCTCCTAAAATTGGAACTTGGTATTGGTATTACTAATTTAAAAATATATTTCTCACCTCAAAAAAAAAAACCAAAAACAACCCTTTAAAAGTTTCATAGGAAAAAAGTAATATACTTGGTTACTTAACTAGTTTCTACACGGAACTGTACACATTAAATATGTAAGTCTTAGTGCTTCCTAATAACTTTATACTTCCTTAAAGGAATGTACAAACCCCTTAGCATACAAAGTACTGTTGCTGATAGAAAACCTACATATATTTATCCAGATTTTGCATTAACATTGAAGCAGCAGAACACTAGCTTTCTTTGGGGCAATAGAAAGGCGCAGCCTCCAGTAAGCATTCCATTTGAGGATCTTAATTTACTTTTGTTACTATACAAGTACTGATATATAGAAGCAAGAAGACAAGCAAAGAAAAGCAGTATATTCCTCTGTTTTCCAAAAACTGGTACATAGCTGATAAAGATTTTGGATTTCCATTGTGCCTCTCAAGGTATTCTAAGATAACTTGAGCTTGAATGGGTAAAGACAACTCCTGACATTTCATTATGTAGTCTTACTTCAGAAAAAAATATACTTAAAAAAAAAAAAAAGGTTAAACATTGATAGTTTTGAGAAAGTATTTTCTGTGCTACTGCTTGTAATAACACATACTTGGGCTTTGCTTGTTAGCACTCTGGTATTGCTAAGGGGCTTCTGCCAAAGAATGTAAGCTAGGGTGCAATGCTTTCTTTTATAAGAAATAAGGATGCATAAAACACTAAATCTAGTCTTGGTAACTGGATGGCAACAACATATAAAATTAATAAAGCTCCTTAAAAAAAAAAAAAAAAAAAAAAAAGGACTTTCTTGTCCCTGCTCTAAACAACAATGAAAGGATTTTACTATTTGTTATGAAATTACCACTTAATATATTTAAGATTTGAACATGGATGTTTTTTCCCCAAAGCATCCTGCTTACTATCTATTATTAAAAATTTACTTTAAGTTCTTAAATGCCTTTGTACTTCACCTCACACAGTTTTTATGAAAATGCTTTGGACAAAAACAAGTGACAGGTACTCCAAGCTTTCAAGTTCAATTCCAAACTTCCTGCTATTCCAAAATAATAACAAAGTTACACAGGTACACTGAAAATGCAACAGTTTTATTCATTTCCAAATGAAGTGCCTGTCTGTCAGTTTCTAACTCCCCATTTAGATTCAGAAATGGAGGAAAAAGTAGTAGAATTTTTGTTCAGGACTTCCAACTGCTTTAACTGTATGACAGATTAGGTATGTAAAATTCCAAATCAAAGAAAGAATGCACCAGCAAGAATATTGCTATGACCACTTAAAGTGTTCTGTAAGTAGACCTTTATATTGGTCACCAACAGCAATGAAAATAGAAATTTGCAATCTGAATGATGCAAAATGCAATATGAAACTACATAGTTCAGACTCAACTGATATTTCAATTTTCTTTGCATAGTAATTTTTTACCTGCCATCCATTCAATAAAGAGGTTATAGTTGCTCTTCTCACATGTAGCACCCAACATTCGAATAATGTTAGGATGGTTCAGATGACTCATCATTCTTATTTCTTCTCTCAGTGCTTCTACTACCTCTTCTTGCTCAGATGATGTATTCCTGACATACGTCACCTGTTTTGAAATATGATATTCAGACTTACCTTACATAATTACCAGTTCTGTAACCCCTCCCTTCAGTACAGTAACAAGAATGGATGGTTTTCCATCCCTTTTCACCATACAGAAATAGCAAGTATTTTTTCATATCAAGCCCCTTCAGTTGAGAACATATCTCCATGTGAAACAGCCACAGAAAATTAAGAGTGATCTTCTGGGAAAATACTAACAAAAATCTCTCCAAGTATGGAGTAGGGAACCTTCCCTCTTCACTCATCTCTGCTTAAACTAGGAAATTTTTTTTTTCCCCCGGGTGTTGATGAAAAGGAAGGAGATAGGACAGTGTTGTTATTTGTAAGATTTTTACCAGTTTAACCATACTATCTGTTTCATAACTAAACTTCTTATCCCAGAAATTCAAGGGCGAGGTGGACAGTCCTACTCTTTCACAAGTTTCAAAGGAGGAATAGTTGGTGACAGTCATTCTTTCCCTGATTAAATGTTTTGAAATTGCTCAATTCCACAGGTTAATTTCATTCTAGAATTCACAGGACAATGTTAGGACTAAGATTCCCTCTATGTTGGTATCACTAATTCAGACCTAGAGCACCCTAAATGTGAAAGATTTACTCACATCTAGAACCTTCAAAAACCTGGAGTGAAGTATGTGCATTTGGGCCTCTTTTCTCAAGTCTGTATCTAATAAGTTAAATAATCACAGAATCACACAGAATTGCCTGGATTGGAAAAGACATTTAAAGATCATCAAGTCCAATCATTAACCTAACACTGACAAGTCTCTCGACTAAACCATGTTCCTCAGCACCATGTCCACATGACTCTTCAATATCTCCAGTCCTGGGTAACCCCTTCCAATGCCTGATAACCCCTTCAGTGAATAAATCTTTCCTAAGATCCAACCTAAACTTCCCTTGGTGCTACTTGAGGCCATTTCCTCTTGTCCTATCACTCGTTACTTGGTTGAGTAGATTGACCCCCACCTCTGTACACCCTTCTTTAAGGTATAAAAATACTTGCCTCAAAGCTGGCTGTTGGATCAGTGGGAAACAACCATTTAACTACATTTCCTCCACTTAAACTGTTTTAGGAAAAAAAAAATCCTGACGAGTACTTTTAATAGCTACCTTGCAAATAGGGCATTAATTTGGAATCCAGAGATCTGGGCTACATTCCTAGCTCTGTCACTGATTTATGAACTTGGTAAAAGTAAAAATGCATTTGAAGAACTATGAAAGAAAATAGGCATATTAAAAAGCACAGGGTTTTTTTTTCATTTTAAGAAGTGAAAAAACCTGAAAATATTATGTTAATACCATGCACAGGAAGACTTTTTATTATGTATTACATGAGAACACATGACAGGGAGCAGAGGAAGCAATGAACACAAGAAAACTGTGAGAGCAGGGAGATTTTATATTTAATATTCCAAATAAATATTGAAGAACAAGCACAATATATTCAAGAAAGTGAAGTATTTGAACTATTTACCTGTTTCACAGCCATTAATGTCCCCGTTCCTACATCTTGAGCTTGGTAACAGGAAGAGAAAGCTCCAAGGCCAATTTGCTGACCTTTAAGCCATTCTGCATCTTCTCTGTAATGATGTTTTGCTTTGGTATGTCCAGGCAGGGTTTCAGGTGTCTGCAAATTAAATTCCAAATCAAATCCATGTTTAATAGCATGCTTCTAAAATGCAGACATTCTGGAACGTTACGAAATATACAAGCTTATATGCTTCTCCTCTCCCTTACAGTTCTTTGTACTGCCTGTTACACATGTTTCAGCTGAGACCAGAACTGGTATATTCCATAATCCACATACTCCTACTGTACGTAGTAACAGAGATCCCCCTCTGTTACTGCCTGAAGGTGCAAGGCAAGATTTAAGGATACCAATAGGAGCACAACTTTTTTTTCTATTCCTGATCTCACATCTAGTTAATGTTTAGGGTAGCACCTGTAGTAAACACAAATAAAACAATGTCGATTTCTACTTAATTTATTTCTCCCATTTTATGCTTCACATGTTATCTCATGCAAAGGATCACAAACAAAATACTCCTTTTTCTATTCTTATTTCTCATGCTGTTGTCTGTTTGCAAACAAGTACCTTTTTTCTGACTTCAGAGTATCACACATCTCTCTCAGGATGTGCCGACATCAAGAGCTCTTCCAGCTCTGCCTGTTCTTTCAGAAACTAGTTTGGTTTTGTACAATTACCTTCAAAGTAAATCAGCATTACGACTCAATATAGTTCTACTCCTGCTTAAAAACTCTGCTCTCGTTTCCTGGTTTCACCACTTCTATACCTCCTTCATTGCCATTTTAGAAGTTGTTACGTGACATGAAGTTTCTCTTTCAAATACATTCTCTAAACTTGTTAATAACCATGATTCAGTTAGCACCCTAAACTGCCAGACTGTTTATACTCCCAACTCCAAGGAGAGGGTATTGAGTATGTTCATATTTTATATTACTTTGGAAATATAACAGCACTGCTTTAAAAATTCAGTGAACCTCAGCTGAGACTTATGCTAAATTCCCATATGTATACTTACATCCT
>NW_010319720.1:11336-43510 GCF_000700745.2 Antrostomus carolinensis
GGAATTATTGGCAGAGCATCTTGTGACGCTGACATTGCCATAGCAATAGCTAAAGCTTCTTCCTCTTCAGCTTCCATCTTTTCCTTGCATTTTTGATTATGATTTACATCATCTTTGTAAGTATCATCATTTTCTGCCCGCTCAGGAGAAAGAACTGCAACTTCAGACTTGAATGTAACTGTGCCATCACTCGTTGGCATAGAGGCCTCGAGTAGGTCCTCAATACTGGAATTGAGCTCTGCATTAACATCCAAACGACATTTTTCATCTACTGGTGTGAACACTGTCTCTTCACTTGGTATAACTGCACTGCTACTACTACCATTATTGCCATCACATTGTGAAATATCATTCAGGTCAAGAGTCATGCTGTTTTTTAAGGTTTCTCCCTGCTTGTTCACATCACTTGGGGTGGGTCGTGATGGCTTTGGCCTGTGTATGTGACTAGATGGCAATGGTCTGGCTTGGGTAAAAACTGGAGAAAGTTTCTCTGGTTCTTTATTTTCAGAACAGTTTCTCTGAAACTGGAGAGAAAGTTTCCGCTGTGTTTGAGGAGAAGGACAGGGGATTTTGCAGGGAACGAATCCCTGAGGTCTGAGTTTAGAGACATCTGTTACAGTGCCAGCTGATACAGATGGACTTGAAGGAGACAGAAGTGTTGGGAATAGTGACTGGGAATGACTGGATGAGGGAGAAGAGTTCAGACACTGACTGTGGGGTTTTCCTTTTGTTTGAACAGCTGGCTTTGGTTGCTCAGTGGTTACTGATGAAACAGGAAGTCCCACAGCAAGGCCAGACAACATCTCTGAAATGTCCTCTGGACTGGCACTCAGTTTTTTATCTCCTAAACCTTTCCCACTTTTCCCTGATAACTGCACAGTATTGTTAGGAGTATTACTTTCTGTAGCTTCTGGAGAGTTATCTGGTACAGGCAGCTGCAAAAAGTCATCATGTTGACATTCCCCAGAGTGCATTTCTTCCATGCCTAACTGGATGGCTTCTGCAATTTCCATTTCATCTGCTATTGCCATCAGACGTCGACGCATCCTTGCATAATGAGTTGAGCTTGTCACACTCAACATTTCTAACAGCTTTACAAAAACATGGGGCACTCTTGCCACCATTCTTGCTGCACTCAAAAATACTCTCCGGGACAGTTTACCAACCATTGAGTGGGAATTGTCAATTGACTGCAAGGCGAAAGTTAAGAGGGAGAGAAGTTTCTTATACCTAAAAAAAAGAAAAGAAGTGTTTTATAGACTGAGATGCTCTAGTTAATTAGTGTCAAGAAAGCCATTTCAAGCTACTGTATTTAGTTGTCAGTTCTGCAGCAGAAAGAAGACTTATTGCTGCACTGGTGCTTCAAAATTGATTCACAGGTCAGAAGTTTTAAAAAAAAGGCAACTATTTACTCTGTAAAGTAAGTGCACTTTTGCATATAAATATATACTATTTGTTTACAGGAATTAGAACAACTATTTTTTTGAAGAAATCACCAACACATTCAGCTACAAAAAGTAATAGCCACATAGTGTAAGTAAGTACCTGTCTGCTACTGTATCAGCTTGTAAAACATCTCCACAGACAATATGGGGATAAAATTCACCAGGAAATTCCAACAGCAGCCTGTCTATTAGACAAAGTCGCCCCAGGAGTGCTTGCCAGTTGCTAGATTCAGTTTGGGTTCCAAGAATACAATTTAAGACATAATCAACACCACCAATACCAATGGATCCTATAAGAAAAGTTGATAAATTCAGGATTAGATATGTTCACAATCTAAACTGTGATCTAAATAAAGATAACTGTAACATACAGAAACAAACATTGTGTGTTCCAACTACCCCCCATCCCAAACTGCTGAGAGAAGTGCTGCTCTCTTTGCCATGCTGATGATATTGGATAAATCCTGCATTAAATTCAAAACACTTCATTATATTTGCTTGTAATTACAATTCAATTATACATGAAGAACTACTATTACCAGATTTAAGGATTTCTCTTCCAACTGCCAGCTCGCCTGCTTGGCCTTTACACATCTCCAATAGAGTTGAGACTGAAAGTTGACTTGTTCGACTATAAAAAAGGAAAATAAAAAAATAACTCTCTTAAGCAGATGCTTTCAAGGAAAAACATTCTAATCATTGTATTTCAATAACCATTAGCCTGGAATTGTGTGTGGAAAATGAATTCACATCACTTTATTCCAATACATTTCCATAATTCTCTATCTGTAAGCTACCAATAGTTGTGAATTTTTTTTACAAGGATACTTCCACAAATGTAATGTCTATCACCAATAAATAAACAAAAACCTAAATAGGACCTAATCCTCTTGCAAAAACTGTCTAAATCCAGGAATCCAGCAACACAAGGAGCAGTTCTATTTCACTTATTCCTGTAACTTTAGATATTCTATTTCTAGACTATTGCCAGGACATCTCTAGCTACAGTTTCAGAAGAAATGCTGCTTAGGAACTAAACGTAAAGAGGCAAAAATCAAGCTGGGACACTTCTGCATCTAGTTTACAGTACAGATGAAAAAATGGTTGGTCTGGCAGAATAAATCAGGTAGCCTGGCACAGGAAGACAAGACCTACTTAAGCCAGAAATACCACGATATATTTATACTTATGATCCACATATTTTATTTCACCACCAACTACAAATGGTCTCCTAGTTCCACATAAATAGCAACACATGGAGATTAAAGACATTTCAGTAACAATCCAAAATGAATTTGAAGAAGTTCATGATACACCATACCTGTTGGCATCTGCACATTTAACTAATATGGTCTCTACAACTGGCTTGAGAAGTCTCTGTAATTTAGTTCTCTCTGCCAAAGTATGACAGGGAGTATATACCAGCATGGCTCTTAAAGTTTTCTAAGAGAAAGGAAAAAAGCAATACAAATGAAATTGATTTTTAATTTTTTTTAGAGAGTTGCAAATATTTTGATATAAATTGCATTCAAAATATCAGTGAAATGCTCAAAAGATAAATAGCTTACTACATATTCACTGTTAGAATTAGTCGTGTATTCTTTAAGATTGAAAAAAAACCTAGTCATACAAGTAGTGTTAATACTTTGCACTGTAACAACCACTTCCTTATATTTGGCCAGTGAAGTCATGCCATTTTAATCTCCCTCAGCATTTTGTTCATCCAGCTTTCAGAGGATGGTTAAAAGTTAAGTCATCAGTAGTATTCAGTAACAATTACTAGGATTCCTGACTTCATTTCTCCTCCCTTTCCCTCCCCTTTAAAAATGAAGTAACTTTGAAATTACTAGAATATGAGTAAACATCTACTTACTAAAGCAGCAACATACACTTTGTAGACAGGGTCGGCACAGACCATGGACAGCACACTGCAGCAGGATTCCACCACCACATCTCCTGAGATACTGGTCTGAGATGACCCACTAGCTGCTCCTAGAGCTCCAGCACTTGTGTTGTTTCCATTGTTACTTCCAGAATTTCCAGTGCTTTCACCATTAGCCAGTAATAGAGCACCGCTGACATCATGGGAAAGACGTCTAAGTGCCATCTCTCGTATATTCCAGTTTCGAGAAAACAAGCAGCCAACTAACTCCATTCCAAATACCTGTTAAGCAAAAAGCAATGTTATAGGAGTCAAAATGAAAAATAACGCAACTTAAGTACATAAGAGCAGCAATCAAAAAGAGCAAATAAATGTTTCTGGTGAAAAATCACCTTAAGAAGTCTGACAGCAAAAATGTGTCAGAAGGTACAGTGTCTTAAAATAAGAGTCTGTGATAGAAATGAAATGTCATAATTTATAAGTCATTGGTTCTCCTAAAACCCTGTTAAGATGACTGTATGGATGTTTTTATTCACTGGAATTTTCAGTATGGATTTTGTTTCTAGACATTGATATGAACAACCCTGAAACCCAGGGCTGGCTATACCAAACAAAAATTACAGCAGAAATATAGGCAATACAAGTTCTCCCACGTTTAAGTGGGTGACCCCTGCTCAGCTGAACCCACCTCTAGACGCTAGAGATAATTGGGTAATTTGGCTCCTGTAACACAACCTGGGTAACAATACGTTACAACTTTGTATTTCTGTGACACTTGCACAACCAAAACTAGAGTTAAGAATACTGTATTTTATTACATGGACCTTTAATATGAGGCCTGAGAGGAAGTCCAAAACTGAAACCCCAGTTAAAACAAAACTGGAAAGCCTTCTCTTCTGACGCAAGTTAAATATAATTCTTTCTATAGTCAACCATAAAGCTGATGGGATTCAAAAAATTTTTTGAATTGTTGATCTGAAAAATCTAGCCAAACAGTTCAAAATAAGCTTTTAAATCTGAAGCTTCTTTTACAAAGTAAAATTACCTGAATCCATGGCTCAGCTAAATCTTTATAAGCAGAAGGGATCTGCTGGACCCCATAATGAGTAAGGTTAAAATTGCTATCTTGGGTTCTTCTCTGTGATCCAGCTGTAGATTGTTGCTGAGTTTGTTGCTGAACCCCACGGAGAACAGAAGAATCCACAGGGCTTGGCAATTCATGACTACAGATTAACGACAAATAACGTGGATTAACAAATGAAAAATTTACAGAAGTAAAAACTTAAATATGTTTAGGAGCATCAACTAAGGATCCAGAAACAGATAGTTTGTTATACATAGACTGAATTCTTACCTATAGAAATCATGAGATCTCCATTTAGATCTACAAAGAGGACAGATAAGTGGCTCTCTGTTTCTTCTGCATTCTTCTGCCCCTGGAACACAGCAAAAGGATAATACGTACTTCAGTTTTACAGTGTATAAAACCAGAAGATGGCATTACTATCTTTAAGTTTTACTGAAGAATTTTAGTTTCAGGATAAACACTTCTGAACTGAGCCATGTGCAGCAGCCTGATAAATATGGGCATATAAGCTTTTTTTTTTTTTTTTTGCATGCAGAAATACTTCAGTTTAGCACTACAATTAATATTAAAAGTTATGACCTAAAATACAGTTCCTTTTGTACCTCAAACATAGGCAACAGTTTTGCAAAAGTATTGAAACATGGGAGATGGAATTATATTTGTTAAAGCAAACTGTAACTACTTATATACTTCATTTAATGTAGTATGTAAGCATACTCCATAATTCACTCCATAATTCTAGCTAGTAAATGACTTTCATGCATTTTAATGACAAATCACAGGGACTAGAAGTCTGTTACGAACTGGACTGCTCTAACTGGACATAACCTTTTCACTCAGGTAAAAGAGGCTCAAACCTCTGGACCGGCAGTGAACTTCTTCAAAACAAAACCAAATTACAAACTTGATTTGTGAATAACTGATAAAATAAGGCATATCAATAATACTAAAATGATACTAAACTCTCACAAAGAGCTACTAGTCATCACTTAAGGGCAGGATTTTGCAGGGTTTTTTTGTGGACCTTTTTTTTTCTTTTAAACTTTTGAAACAAACAAAAAACCCAACAAAAACACACTAAGTTATAATACTTTTGCATATTAGAGCCACCAGAACTTAACAAGAAAAAGTGGACAACGTACATATTGACATGCAGTGGTGGTGTAATTTGTTCCTGCAGCCATCTTCACACACAGTTAGGCTCTCTTCATCCAGCATGCCTAACAAACAAATGGGGCACATCTGTTCTTCTTCATCCTTCATACTATAAAAATAGATATTTGTGATTGTAAGAGTGGCATATCATAATTCAGAACAAGCATTAACAGTGGGAAAAAAGATCAACTTCCAGTTTGGAACAGCCATTTTAAATAACTATAGGCTATTCATGAATCATTCTCCTAAACCTTGGTCTGAATAAGTAAGCAACTATATTTTTAGAAGCACTGAGTACAGACAACACTTTGTTGAAATGAACGGAGAAAGTCACAAAACACATGACATCTTTTCAAACTAGGTCAGACACCAATTAGAGATTGAAAGGCCCAGTCTTGGGCACTTACATTTCCCCCACCTCCCTCACCCCCCAAGGCTTCTTTAAACAAACCAACCTTCTTTTTTTTACTTATCATTTGGTTTTGAAAAATTTTTATATTTTGAACACTACCCACATTTTTTTTCCATCACACTCCTTTCCAAGTATTGAGTCACAAGGTAGTCTTTAGCCCATTGCATGAAACTGTAAATACTATTTGATGAACATAAGTAAAAATCAAAAAATTAACAGAACAGCCACTCAAGAATTTTCTGCCTCTAACAGAAACAGATGCAATAGATTCACATGAACACTAACATACCTACATGTCACATGTAGATTTAAAACAAAACAAAACAAAACACACCCCAAACATTTTCCCTGTTTTACCTGTTGCTTCCATTTTATTTACTGCTATCTTAATTTAAACAGGTATAAGCAGGTATATCACCAGAAAAGTTATTCTGATCTTGAACAACATGTAGTAAAAAAAAAGATTTAAATCTTCTGTGATACTGTTTAAATGTGCAAAACTCTTACTATTCATAGCAAAAATTTAATTTATAGTTAGTGCGTGTCAAAGTCTGCAGGGAGCCTGTATTTGTTCACCAACAATATATTTTTAAAATAAAATTAATTTGTATATACATTATTTCTATATACAAATATTCACTTTATTTTCTTGCAAATGGTTGACACTATTTTTTCCTTTAAAAGTCCACAAAAATAAGCTTATAGTGAAAAATTAATTTTGATAGTATGTATAGAAACACAAATATTAATTTAAAACTTATTTTTGAAGCATTAGTAGTAAACCATAAGTAGTTGCAAGTCTCAGTAATTACCTGAAATAAGTAAACTTTAATCCTAAATGAATCTGATCCTCAGTGTTCTCCAACACTTAGATCATGCAAGATTAGACTTGCACAAAACAGCAACTTATCTAATTGAACGAGTAACGTTACCAACAAACCATCAGGTGTACTAGCAAACAACTGAAAAATCTTTCATGCTGTAAAAAATGAGAAGTAACGCAGTGAAGTTCACAAACCAAATGAGCCAGTTCTGTGGGGGGGGCGGGGAAAATTCCTACACAAGGTATCTACATTAAAGAAACTGGCTTGCCAGATACGTAGTTACAGAGTAGATAATGCATTTCACTGCTTTGTTTATGCAATCTACTCTACAGTGACACAATTCGGCAATTTGAAAAAATAAGTGAAAGATGATGGGAAATTAAGGTCACAGTCAGTACATCAGAATTATAAACCTGTTAGAATATATTCATCTAACTATATGCTTATTAAGACAAAATAACATATCAAGGTACTCCTTAAGTTAGGTTTAACTTTACACAAATCATAGAATAGTTTGGTTGGAAAAGACGTGTCATTGAAAAGAAAAGCCTCAGTTTAAGTTTCCTTCTGTGGTCTGACCTATCTAGAAGATATATAGTTCACCCACTAACTAATGCACGCACAAACTAGTTTAAAAAATTAAAGAATATCTTTTCAAAATCAAGGAAAAGAACATGCAAAAGCAATCAGGTAGTAAAAGTTGGGGCGGGGGTGAGGGAGAATCAAACATAACTTAAAATTTATAAATATGGCATTGTGTAATATCGTATAAACTATAAAAATCATAATAGTTTAATAGCTCCCTTAAAATAATTTAATCATCCTTTTTACACAAAGTGTTTTCTTAAATATATGCTTACTTAGGTGGTTTTTATATATTATTTTTAAATATATGATTACACAGAGAGCATTTTAAATATATGATTACACAGAGTGCACGCCCAAATTTTTCCATATATTGTCATACGCACAAGTGTTTCTCCAAAGCAGGACAAGAGAAAAAGAAAAATAACGTTTCTTCATTTGTCAACATTTGCACTAGTGCTATATTTGAACAAACGTGCACAAGCAGGTTTCTAAAGTTAATGTATGCTTCAGTCTTGCACATTTCAAAAGTTTGTTTCCCAAATTCATAGAGAGTCAAAAAATTATTTTCACAACTCTACTTAACATTTTTCAAACAGAAGTTATAAAGCAAATATGCCAACTTGGTACCACAGTTACTAATGTGTGTTTGACTCAATTGTCTGCAACTACAGAGACTTAATGTGTCTTGAAATGAAAGCAGCTTTGAACAAAAAGAATGTAGGTGATTCTAAACCTCCAAAATTAGAATAAAACTACAGAATAAAGCTTTTAATTCCTTTAGAAAAATACTAACCTGTTTTCTGAACTAGATGTAGAAGTACTAGATGATGACAATGTATGAGAATTTGACATGCGTGAGACAAACTTCTGGATGGTGTTACGAGATGGAGCTTTGATCCTCGAGCTACGCCTACTGTGATATTTCTGGAACAAACTCTCAACCTAACATCAGAAAAAAGATAGCAACAGTTGTATTTATGCTATGAATAGCTTGTAATTAAAAATAATATTACTGAAGCTTAACTACTGCTAAAAAGATATCTATTCACCTTCAAAATACTGCATTAGCAGATTCAGAAGTCTTACTAACAAACAAATCACAAGAAACACTTAACAACAAGCACTTATTTGTTTATTAAAAATAACAGCTTTAAGTATACACAGTTACTTCTGAAGATCCTCGTTCTGTTTACCTTTCAGCTAATCAGTGGCACAGATATACAAATATGAGTAGAAAATCTGAGACTTGAATCACTCACTAAACTACAGCTCTCCACCATTCTTTTAGTTATGTCTTTTATTCACAGTTATTTTGTTTCTACTCAGAGAGTTCAAGACTGAATTAAGAATATAATTAAAAACATATTTTTGTTGTTTGGAAAAGCAACAGTTTTCAGCATTTTTAAGATAATGTCCTAACGACTTACCTTGAGTGTATTTTAGATCTGACATTAGATCTATCAGAAATTGATTACCTCAAAGTTCTTCAGTGTCTTTCTCCAGAGCATTGGGTCTGAGGGTTCAAGCTGGAACACCCGCAGCATAACAAACAGCAGATGAATACAAAATGTCCCACGGCCACAGCTACAAGTCTGTAAAGAAAAGTATATGCTAAGGCTCTACTGAATTGATAATTACATAGATAATTTTTCCACATTTAAGTGCATCATAGAACATATACTACCCCTCACCTGAAAAGAAAGTAGTTTATGCAAAGTATTTCATATAGGCATAAATATCTTCTTACGTGGCTTTACAGAAAATGTGAATTCCCAAAATGTTATTCAGAAATAAATATGGAAAAGCAGACACTTATTACACCAGTTTTCAATTGTCTTTTTTCCTCCCCTTTTTTTTTTTTTTAATCAACTGAAGTTACTGCTACACTTCAAACTAGAAGGAATTTATGCATATAAACATTGTATAACCATAACATGACAGCAATCAAATGTAAAGGAGATGCTTCTGTTTACTCAAAAGCCTAGATATTTCCCAATGCAGCATCACAACAGTATTATTAAAGGCTATGAATAGGACCTCACTATGGGCATTAATGAAATTATCACACTATTAAGGGAATTAGGTACTCTGCTTGACATATATACATATCCCATGAATAGAGGAAATAAAGTGTTTCAGAGTGACAAATGAGGAAAATGAAGTGGCCACATGTTAGCCAAGAATAATTAAGAGATATAATTTGTAGCCACTTCTAGGAATGAGAATAGACAGGACAATAGTAATTACTTCTAAATTAGAGATTTTTGTTGGGGTTTTTTTAGAAGAGAAATTTTACTAATATGCTTGCTACATATTTGACAAAATACAAGCTGATCGTTTTATCACATGAGCACAGATTACAACTTTAAAATATTACTTTCTAGAACCGTTAACACAGGTTGGCAACTAACTTGATCTAATTTGGTTTTGAACAGTTTTCCAAGATTAACTATAAATTTAAAAAAGCTACAGACAACACAAAAACATTCTCTACCTGAGGGCCAATAAACACTCTGTATTTATTATCAGGGCTGTCTCCTCCAATTAAGAAAGAGTTAGGTCCTATCTGCTGCAGCAAGTACAGCCTGGCTCGCATGACTTTGTTGACACGACGATTTGTTTCCTCAGGGCTATATGGAGAGAAGCCATCTGGAGACGGGGCTCGTCGAGGTGGTGTTATTCGTCCACTCTGAAACTACATAAGTAGCTCCATCATAATCATTTCCAAGACAACAGTAAGTTTAATTAAATGTTGGATTTTTTTTTTTCCCCTTCAAATGACATAGAACAAGAGTCCCCAAAATCTGAAACTACTACAACCTGTTTAGATGATATGACTTTAAAAGGATTACTTTTCTTCCATGTGCGGAACTTGAGGGCAGAAAAAGAAAAAAAAAATTCTGTAACTGAAATTTCTGAAATTTTTTCTGACATTATGACACAAAAGGAGTATTTTAAATTGCTTTTGTTTTCAAGTCTTCATTGGCTGCCTTACTGTATTACTACTAGATTAATCACGAAATCACAGAATGTTGGGGATTGGAAGGGTCCTTAAAAGATCATCTAGTCAATCCCCCTGCCAGAGCAGGAACACATCTGTAAGGTCACACAGGAACATGTCCAGGCAGATTTTGAATGTCTCCAGAGCAGGAGACTCCACAACCTCCCTGGGCAGCCTGTTCCAGTGTCCTGTCACCTGCACAGTGAAAAAGTTTTTCCTTATTTTTACATGGAACCTCCTATGCTCCAGCTTGCACCCATTGCCCCTTGTCCTACTGTTGGACATCACTGAGAAGAGCCTAGTTCCATCCTTGTGACACTCACCCTGTATACATTTATAAACATTAATGAGGTCACCCCTCAGTCTCCTCTTCTCCAAGCTAGAGACCCAGCTCCCTCAGCCTTTCCTCTTAAGGGAGATGCTCCACTCCCTTCATCATCTTGGTGGCTCTGTGCTGGACTCTCTCCAGCAGTTCCCTGTCCTTCCTGAACTGTGGGGACCAGAACTGGACACAATATTCCAGATGTGGCCTCACCAGGGCAGAGTAGAGGGGGAGGAGAACCTCTCTCGACCTACTAACCACACCCCTTCTAATGCACCCCAGGATGCCATTGGCCTTCCTGGCCACGAGGGCACAGTGCTGGCTCATGGTCATCCTGCTGTCCACCAGGACCCCCAGGTCCATTTCCCATACACTGCTCTCCAACAGGTATGTCCCCAACCTACACTGATACACAGGGTTGTTCTTTCCCAGATGCAAGACTCCACACTTTCCTTGTTGTATTTCATTAAATTTCTCCCTGCCCAGCTCTCCAGCCTGTCCAGGTCTCGCTGGATGGCAGCACAGCCCTCTGGTGTGTCAGCCACTCCTCCCAGCTTTGTATCATCAGCAAACTTGCTGACAGTGCACTCTATTCCCTCACCCAGGCTGCTGATGAATATATTGAATAATACTGGTACTACAATAATACTTGAATTAACAAGCATAGTTCAATCAGAAGATAACCTAGACTTGTAACTTAATACAGAAAATTGTTGTATACGGTCATAACACTAATATATTTCATAATGAAGAAATGGAGCGAGTCCAGAGGAGGCCACAAGGATGATCCAAGGGTTGGAGCAACTCTCCTATGAGGACAGACAGAGAGAGTTGGGCTGTTCAGCCTGCAGAAGAGAAGGCTCTGGGGAGACTTTATAGTGGCCTTCCACTACCTGAAGGGGTTACAGGAAGGCTGGGGAGGTACTTTTTTCAAGGACAGGTAGTGATAAAACAAGGGGTCATGGCTTTAAACTGGAAGAGGGTAGGTTTAGTTTAGATATTGGAAGAGGGTGCCCAAGGAAGCTGTGGGTGCGCCATCCCTGGAAGTGTTCAAGGCCAGGCTGGATGAGGCTTTGAGCAGCCTGGTCCAGTGGAAGGTGCCCCTGCTCATGGCAGGAAGGTTCGAACTGGATGATCTTTAAGGTCCCTTCCAACCCAAATCATTCTATGATTCTATGATAAGAAATCCTGTGACTACAATTTGCAAAAGGTAATATACAGTCAATGAAGAACAAACATTTAGAGTTCCAAAGGAAAGGAAAAAGGATACTGCTTCCTCTCCCTTTTGCACAATTAAAGCAACTTTCATCTCAGGATAGGATGTTTTGTTTTGTTTTGTTTCCTCGTGATCAAAAATTTCATGGCCCAAACCTTTTATTAAAAATTTCTTAATTTAAATTCTTCACATTTCTGAGATTATGAGATGCATTAATGGCTCTGTCCAACTTCAAGTCTTCTTCTTTGATTTATATTCACTTTGAATTTTATGTTATGATGCAGGTTATAATTGACCCACTATCCATCACTTAAGTAAAACATAGCCTGAACTTTGAAGGTGTTTCATGTGAAAGGTTAATATAAAACAAAGAAAAAGAATGAAGTAAAAATGGATCAAAGGCTAAATTAGATAGTTTAGTGGGGTTGTTGTGGGCTTGGTTTGGGGGTTTTTTTGTGTGTGTTGTGGTTTTGGTTTTGGGGTGTTTTTTGTTGTTTTGTTTTCTTTTACCCTTTCAATTTCTCTTGTCAGGAGGACAGGAGCTGTGCTGCAGTGCTATAACTTCTGATATTCGTCCCTAGTTCCAACAAATAGAAGTACATATTTGAATTGATTTTGGAAACCTAATTTAGAGCAATGGGACAATAAAAGTAATTAGATCTTATTCTTACTCTAATTGCACTGTGAAGTTGTAGACCAGTCAACTGAAGTTTAACTGTGGATGAGCATTTTTATAAACAAGTAAACTTGTTAGATACTATTGCTCAAAACATTATACTCTTGATCTTCTTTAACGAAGCCAGTAACTGTTGCTCAAAATATTCTGTTCCAGATCTTCACAAAGGTAATAATAGAGATTTTAGTCTTCCAACAATGCATATACCTAAATCTTCCCTAATCTGTACATAAATTCAGTTCTGGAACAGAGGATCACAAATAGCATAGCAGCAACACTTTTTTGTGGGAATCTTAATCCTGTCAACAATCCTATCCCCAATGGAATATACCTGCCTGGAGAACTGACATGCAACACCACAGGAAAAAAACCAAACTACTAGCACCTTTTCATGCAAATCGAGCTAAGAGAACACACATGTCTTCCAGACTAAGTATCTATATTTCTTCTTTTATTTCATAGCCCCTTTGTATCAGCATCTTGCCCTACACAAGGAGGATTAATTGCCTATATAAGAAAAAGATTGCAGAATATAGCCAAATTAAAAATTACATCACAGATTGCAACTTACAGGCACTGGAGATACCCTTTTTCTTCTAACACCTGGTGATTCAGATTTAACTGTCCTAGAAGATGATGAAGAGGAGCTACTAGGAGAAGGACTACGTCTTCCTTTCTGTGTAGGTGAAGAAGCAGTGCTTTGTCCTTCAGCTTGAGGTTCTAGAGAGAGTTTGTTTGTTTCCAATCCATCTCCTTTCCCAGGGATAGGTTTCACCACCTTGCAGGAATTAAACCATGTGTTAGAAATTGATCATTTTACACTAAAACAAAAAATTAACCAAAACTTGTTTTACTAGCATTATATAATAAAAGTATCATACAGACATTTGAAGTGTGCATGTTCCCTAGGTTCTAATATTAACATCTAATAGGGGTTGTCTAGTTAATCTACATGCAACACAAAAGGAAGAACTGTTTTTCCTGTCCATCTGTGCTGCTTATGTTAGTTGAGGTAGCAACGGATTTGATTCTCAAAGTACTTCTGTAACTGTCAGTTATGATATCTCAAAGGAGAGCAGTTCCCCCATTTGGATAGTAGAAGCCAAAATATTTTTTTTCTACAGGCACTGTTTGCTTATTAAGAGCTATAACATTGGATCCATCTGTTATACACAGTAAGTATCAGTTGAGAAATACTAGGGTTGCTATTTCTACAGCACAAGACTTGTTGCAAAGTAAAAATTACTTTAAACCCAGAGGCAATGCAGCAAAATTAAGGTGTGTTGTGCTCTATAAAAACAGCAGGAGGGTTTTCTGCCTGCTATAAAAGTAAAACAGCTATTCATCTGGTATCTGTGCTAATCACTGTGCACAGTGCTGCACTACATGAATAGACACGTGCTCAACCAGAGTGAGTACAGACACTTCTAATGCAGTGCTTTGTTGCATGAACACTGAATTCTGACACTGAAGTTTGGATATTGCAAGGCAACTCAGCTGCCTGACTCTCAGACCCACATCATGTACAGGAAGAATAAGGCCCCTGTGAATCAAATTAAAAGCAGTCACAGTGGGCAAAATCAGTTTTAGTTCTACATTTGTCCATGTCTTGGAGGCTTGCCTTGAAACTGGAGGGAAGCTTCAAGTAACAGTTCAGATTAACAGAGCAGACCTCTCCTAGAAAGGTCCAGAGCCCTCTTTGATTTAGGCAAAAAAATAGAAGGGGCTTTCCTTGCTCAGGGTGTGGGGAGGAAGAGACATCCAGTCTCAGTGCCTTTCTACCTGATGATTTGGACTGCATTCACAAGGTCAAATGCTATTTTAAACTGAAGCATCTAATTCATCCAGCTGAAGCTACTCTACTATACAGAAATGCATATCAGTTTCAGCAGGCTACAGGGAAAAGAGGACAATGAGGAAGTTGTGGTCTAGCAGTTAGGCACTGCCTAGGAGAAGAAAAATCTGCATTTACAGCTTTGATCCAAGCATTGCTCATTTTACTTTAAGAAGTCACCATATTTAATATATTGCAAAACTGAACTTTTCAGAAACCTTTATTACTAAGTTTTTAAATATACTGCTATCTGATTATGAAAGTGAACAGGATAAAGGAGAAGTATAAAAAGCAGTGCAGCCTTTTTCCCCCCCCCTCTTACCAATTACTGTAATGTTTTTCCTTTCCCAGAAGATCAGAATGCAAATTCATGAGCCTATGGACAAGTTACAGTTACCAGCTGCGACTGGCTAGAAACTTTTAAAACATAAAATGGTAGTAATTGAGAATCTGGAGCATCAAAAGTTGTATTAAAAACCCCAGAAACCTCAAGAAAAGTGGGCTGAGCAGGGCAACAATCTCAAGCTATGTAGTAACCAAGATGCATCTAAAAATTTTTTAAAATAAGAACCGTTTTGTGTTATTTGCCTTTTTGAGGTACTGCTTTTCTGGTGCACTTGTAAGTATTTTTAATGTTCTTTCTCATGATAAAAAGTTACCAACAGAACCCTCTTATTTCACTTCTAGAAAAGCTGACCCAAACATTTGTGTACTGCATCAGGTGATCTTAGCTTTAAATTAGCACTCCTCTCAAGCAGTACATGGGAGTCACATTGACCAATGCAACTACACTTATAGGTAACTAATGGCTATTAATTAACCAGCATTATGGTGAATAGAATTGTAACTATGCTTAGCAAGTTTCAGGTTTGATCTGCCCACAATTTCTCGAAACCGCTTCTGAGCCATTTATACAAAAGCATTACCCAAAAGGCTAGTAGAACATTCTGGCATCCAAAGTTTAGCAGAGTTGAGACTTGTGTAAAGGAGTTAGTCAGCTTTGGTTTTTTTCTGGTTCTACTAAGACTGCAGCTGTTTTTTTCATCTAGCAAAAATTCCATACACTTCTGTTACAATACATAGAAAGCTTTAACATTTTCAAACCAAGGAAATGTGAAGTCACGAAACCCCTAAGACTCACGGCAGTACAAAGCAGTATAGTGCAGTTTTACACTCAAACTTATTTTTTTACCCAATGTGCAGGAGCTACTTTTGTTGTTGACATTAGAGGGCAGTGTTGTCACAGTATTATTTTATGCTGCACAACTCATCAGCACAGCTACATGCCTTTTTCTTAAAAACAAACTTAATACATGCATACGTTTCAGAAAGCCAGCACAGTTTCCCTTCAAACAGCTCATAAAAGACCAAACAGGAGGACCATACTTAGGAATATTCAAATTGTTAAAAAAGAGGTTGCTACTAAGAGAAATTTAAGGGATTTTTATTTTTAATAGCTGTTACAGATACTGCCTTTCCATCAGTGCCACTTACCACAGGGCCTCTCCTGCTTCTTCTTTCCAGCCATTCATGTTTCCAGGCTGGCATACACGTTGCCTTGAGTTTCTCCCTGATCATGCGCTCTTCTGGGCGGTCATCCATCTTCTGCAACCCCCTGAGGGTTTCTTTATTCTCCATGTCACGACTATAGAAAATAAAAAACAAATAAAAAACCCCAAACAGTCATAAACACAGTTAATTTTAGTTAATATTAATTATAATACCACAGCATTCTTCAACTTTGTGCCATGCTATTCTCCCTCTCCTTACAATGCAGCTGCTAAAACATTACTTCCAATTGACTACAACAAGCCTTTTAAGAGTTATGACTAATTTCTTAATCTGCTGTTTTGAGCATACCTGTTTTAAGAAATATTTCTTTAAAATGTGTGTGCTTCTAACATTGGAAACCCAGTAAAAAGGAAGGTCTTGGCGACTATTAAACCAATACAAAAATTACCCTATATGTCATGTAATTTACCAAAAGTTTCGCAAGTGTTGTGATGGTTCATACATTCCTCGGCAATTCAAAGCTTGCAATCTCTGTTTTAAGACAATTTAAAAAATTAATATAAATTAATGGTGAAAATTTGTCATCTTCGTAGGACACACAAGCATGAAACTATGTCTGTAGTAACTTTCCTTGTACATGAACTCTTCCTCAAAAAAAAAAAAAAAAAGACTTGTAAACACAGTTTAAATATGGTTAAACTAGACAGAGAAGTCTTGAAAATAAGGCTAGTGGCCTTGACAATTGCTTTCTGAGTAACTGATAACTCAAAAGCTCTTAAAGTCAGCTATAATTACAGGATAATTCATAGCAAGTTCACATCTGTAAAATGAAAGTGTCATCCATCTGGGCTTGTACTTTTTTTGACCTACAGCAAAGTAGTTGCTTGTAATTGCTGGCAACAACAAAAAAGCAAAAAATACTGTCAGACACTGAAAAACAAATATGATCAGTCTGGATGATTTCCCAACTCTCTTGAGCTATCTTAAATTACCAAGAAAACCACATTCTTAAGCAGCAGCCCATGATGATGCCCACCCATCTTCTTGAAGCCAGCCATCTTTAAAAATAAACAAACTTGATTAAGGTAATTCTCAGAATGAAATTTTATTTAAAGAATAAAATCACAACTTAAAGTGGAAGATAAGGCTATATAATAATTTAGCTACAACCGCTCCTTTCATGCATGTGGTCTTCTACTTCTAAAACATTTAGCCGTGCAGTCAAAACTAGTTTTACGTACTGTATAATGACCTACAGAATATTCCCTGTAACATTCATTGCAATAAGATGATGTTAAAATTACAACTCCTATCTTCATCAGCAATTTATTACTAAGGTTCATCTATCATAAATTCCTGTTTAGAAAAACAAGAAGTTTTTGCTGGCCAGAGGGAGTACCCCGTTAGGTTTTTTTCCTCATATTGTAGAGACAAAGGAAACAAAGTATTCTGAGGCAGGAAATGACTCTTCCTGTTCAGTGCTGAAACGTAATAAGCAGATGGATACTCTAAACAAAATAGATTTTCTTTCAAGCAACAACTAAACCTACTGCTAATAATCAATTTTAGACACGCAGAACTGTGTCTAGCCACTAAAGACAAAAATGTTTATAAATAGAAACACAATCCACTTACGAATCAATGTTTTTTCAGAGGTTAAGCATTAATGCTTGCTTAACTTCAAAAAATAATGTGACAAAAAAAATTATTTTTGTTCCCATACCAAATTCCATGCTATCACTTTCTAGAAACACAACTAGTGAGAAGAAAAACAAAGAGTAGAGTAGAGTCAAAATGGAGAATGTGCCTAGAAGTTTAAAATGGGGGGGAAACTATTGTGTAAAAGGGCCAACTTTACATTTTTTTCCTCACTCGAAAAAGTTCAAAGACAAAAATCTTTGCATAAGAACAGTACAGCTCCAAAATAATATAGGTGTAAGTTAAAAATACAGTTACTCTGGTTTTTTATAGTAGTTATTCCATGGCATGAACCATCTCAATTGCATGACTACTTTGTATACAAGACAGAAAACACTATCCCAGCAATGAAAGAATGACACAGTATTTCGTTTGTTCATATAATCCTGATTAACTTCCCAACTGATGTAAAAAAAGTCTTTTAGAGGCTCTTAGACTTGAATTCATGAACAATGTAATACAACAGTGGAGGATACACAATCTGTTCTTGTTCTCTAAAAAGCAGAAGCAACTATCTTCCTCTCATGTGACAGCTCAACCCACGTACTCTGGCCTGCACAAAGAACGATTGTGCTTTTCCTCCACACAGGTGGGAAACACCAACCGAGTCTGAAACCTTTTGCTTTGTAAAACCTGTTTATCTTTTTGCAAGTCTTAAGTACTATGTGTACTTTCACAGAACACAGTTTATGAAGTGCTCGAGAAAACGTGTTTTAACACAAGCTTGGCTAAAATACTAATTAAATGTTTTTATGCTGTGATAATTCTAATTCTTTGCAAGTATTTTTCTTACAAAAATAATTCAAATACTTCATTTGAATTATCAATTCAAATTCAATTCAATTCAAATTCAAATTCAAATTCAAAATCAATTCAATTCAAATTATCAATTCAAAATCAATTCAAATTCAAATTGCAAGTATTTTCTTACAAAAATAATTCAGCTCCAATTCATTTTCTTGTGCTTCTCAATGTTTAGAAACAATTATATGCCTTGGCTTCTCTGCTATCTTATTTGGGCAAACAGCTTTATCCAAAGGCCACGCTGGACCAGATTTTATTAGCAGCAAGAAAACAGGAAAAAGGCAGGTTCTAAAGTGGGAAACGGTCAATTTACCAAGAAAAGGGAAGCTCTGACTGCTATAACCACAAATACCAATAATAGGGAGGAAAAAAGTTATTAGCTGCTGAGTAATTTAAAAAAAAATATTTTTTTTTTTTAAACATTTGTCTGAAGAAAGTTAGCAAACGTAACGTGGTGTACCAGCAGTGGTCAAACCACAGGTATCCACAGAAAATATTAATGAACGAAAGTGGTCCCACAGTGGCTCTATCAGAACAATTAATGCATTTAATAACAATAGGATGTGAGGAGAAGAAACCAGGGTTTGATGGAAAAGCACTAAATAAAAAGGAACAAATATGGGAGAAATTACATATTCTGCTCAATGCAAATGGCACATATGGAGACAATCAATACCAAGGGCAAGCTTAGATGGAATGTACAGAGTTCATTTTGGAAACCTGTGGTGGTTTGACCCACAGTGGGACCATGCAGTCCTGCACTCACTCCCCCCACCTGGTGAGATGGGATGGGAGTCACAACAAAGGGGGCACAGGTTTAGGATGAGGACAGGGACGGCTCACTCATCAGTTATGGTCACGGGCAAAACAGGCTCAACTTGGGGAAGAAAAATCAATTTAATTCATTTAGTCCTGCCTATCTGTGGTGGTTTAATCACAGTAGGACCATGCAGTCCTGCACTCACTCCCTTCACTGGGTGAGATGGGAAAGGAGCAACAAAAAAGGAGGCATGGATTAGGATGGGGGCTGGGATGGCTCACTCACCAGTTATGGTCATGGGCAAACAGACTCAACTTGGGGAAGAAAAATCATCCTACAAAATCTACCTTCCCCCCGCCAGCAGCACAGGGGACAAAAAATGGGGCTTGCAGTCAGTTCACCTCTGTCGCTCTTCCCAGCATGAAAGTTCAGGAACAAGATGTTCCAAAGTGAGCCTCCCATGGAGTCACAGACCTCTTCAGGCTCAGCTCCTGGCTCCAGCATGGGGACATCCACAGGTTGCAGATGGGACTGCAGTCCAGTGCACCTCCTCACCCCCTGCTCTGGCACTGAGTGATTCTTGGGGTCTCAATTCAGTGTCACACTTGCCCTCAGGCTCAGTTTTCTGCTCCAGCATGGAGTCCTACATGCTCTCCACTGTTGAACCTCCAGGGACCTCCTTTGCCTTCTCCTACTCCATGCAGTTGAACTGGGTGACTGAGGCTCTCTGTCCTTCCCCTCCTCCTCCTTCCTCCTACCACACAGCTCTCTCTTTGTTTAGGCCAATGGTTCTCTTTTGTTCAGGTCAATGGCCTCTCCTACAGGTTCAGCACACCTTCTTCTCTTCAGGACAGTCCTTCCCCTCACAAACATGGATTTGCAGAGGCATTTCTCTATTACTAATTGGCTCAGCCTGGGTTGAGGGGGAATGCCTTGGAGCCAGGGCAGCTTTCACTCTCACAAGGTGGCCCCTTCCCCCACTACCAAAAATAGCCCGGCCCCTCCCCACAAACCAAACACAGGACCTTAACCAAGAATTAAGAATATGGGCACCCAGCTACCTGCAACCCACACCTCAACAGGTCCCCAGAATGCTGGGCTAGTCAGCTGGCCTGGAGGCATGCTAGGAGCAGTGCTCATGTGAGGAGCAGCAACAAGAGTTAGCCATTCCCTGAATTTAGAAGGTCGGCTATTAGTGTTTCAGATAACTTCTTGCCACTAACAGTTCCAGTAGTGCTCATGGTTTCTCTTTTGCCATTAAGTATTTTTAATTATATCAAGATCAGTAAAAAAATCAGATCAAGATGGGCAAGGCACGATCTGTCCTCCAGCCAGTCTCCCATTCCTTCTCTTCCTGATCCACTGCTGCTGGCCTCTATCATCTAACCACTTGTGCCCATCCTAACAGAGAAAACAACCAGGTGTGGCACATTCTATTAATGAAAAACTTAACTGGGAACTCTCAGCCTGATGCTAAATGGAAGCAACTGCCACTTAAAGACAGTATTGAACACAATACTTCATGGAGACTAATGAATCTGACTTTCTAAAGTAGTTACAGGGATTTTAGCCAAAGGTTATATATCTGTGAAATTCAGATCTGTTCCTCTGTTAGCATACCTGATGAACACAAAAGCTAAAACAATAATCATATTTCTTTTTTCTAGCTGCCTCAGCTTCTCCAATAGCTCTTCATCATCTTAGCTTCAGAATAACATAGGCTGTCTTAATTTGGCCAACACACCACCTGCTGAAGCTGACAAGGAGTATATACTCTACATCCACGGCTTGCCTTCACTCCCATTAAAAACCTGCCACTTTCTTATGTTATTTATATTAATCACTAATAAACATTCTGCATGAGAAACACCCTTCTATTTACATCAAATAAGATGGTATTTTCTGTGTATATTTTGAAACATAAACTATAAATACATTCATATATTATAAAAATACAGTAAAAGCATAAATGGTGCCCAGATGTAATTAAACTCAACATTCCAGTAGGTACCAATGACAAGTGGTGTCCCTCAGGGATCTGTATTGGGACCAGCACTGTTTAACATCTTCGTCAGAGACATGGACAGTGGGATTGAGTGCACCCTCAGCAAGTTTGCCAACGACACCAAGCTGTGTGGTTTGGTCGACACACTGGAGGGACGGGACGCCATCCAGAGGGACCTTGACAGGCTTGAGAGGTGGGCCTGTGCTAACCTCATGAAGTTCAACAAGGCCAAATGCAAGGTCCTGCACCTGGGTTGGGGCAACCCCAAGCACAGATACAGGCTGGGTGGAGAACACTTCGAGAGCAGCCCTGAGGAGGAGTTGGGGTGCTGGTGGATGAGAAGCTCAACATGAGCTGGCCACGTGTACTCGCAGCCCAGAAGGCCAACTGCCCTCCTCTTTCTTTTGCTGAAGTGTAAGACCAACTTTTCACTTGGTCATATATCACCTAAGTCAACTTCCCTTTAAACAGAAATTCTTCACTTGTGGCATGCAGATTAATCTCTTAGGCACCAAACTGAACTTTGGATTCAGATTCTTTAAGCCTGTCATACCTCAAACCAGGAGTATTAGGTGAAATGCAATTCGGTAAGATGTAGAAAGTGTCAGATCAGAACAGATAGGGTCCTTGCTCATATAAAAGTCCAAAGTCATTAACAGAAAGATGGGATTAAAGGTCTGATAAAAGCCAAAATAGAAGCCCTAAAACAAATTCTCATTGCAGATTATTTTTATATGTCCATATATTTGAACATTTAACAGGTTTGCTTTGGAAGAATGATTTGACTGCCATGCTTCCATGATGAAAATAATTGTTTCTCATCAGGGTTATATCTGTTTCTTAGTGTACACTGCTGACAATTATAACAAATTATTATTGTCATCTACTAGTTATAGTGAAGTAGCATTTAGGAGTAATGAAGGCAGACCCTAGTATGCTAATCATCTCAGTTTGGTTTTTCTACTTATGTATCTTGTCTGTGTCTGTTTTTGTTACTTAGTACTAATCTTTCTTTAAGCTTATGCTTTACTTTGGTTTTTGTTCTCTTTTCATAATTCTTGTCCATATATTTGTCAATCTAAGTTACACTGAGAATTAATATTATGATTTCTTATGATACAGGAATAGTAAAGCCTACTAAATAACCACTAAACTTTTCTAAAAAGGTACCTGTCTTGCTCACTAACACTCAGAGACCCATACAAAACATCCTTGTCAGGTGAAGACTCATGCCTATGCTGAATTTTGCTCCAAAAGCCAAAGAGGACTAAACATTTCTACATATGTTTCTTGCTGTGGCATAAAAAGCTTTCCTGGAGTGCAGAAATAAAGTAAAAAACCTCCTTGCAAGCCTATTTTAAGTAACTGGTAGGTGAAGAAATACAACCCTACAGCAATGTTATTAGAACCCCTCACCCACTTATGGTAGATCCATAGTGGATAGCGTTGTTTTCTATCAGCAGAAGGTCACAGGTGAACTGGCCTCACCATGAAGACTCAGACTTAAGCTCTTCAGTTCCTTAACTCTCACACATATAGCAGAGTATATAGGTGTACCCTCACATGTATACAGTGTTTTGTGCTGTTCAAGGAGAGCATTGTCTCCCTGTGCAAGAAGGAGACCTTTTGGTGATATCTGTCAACTAATCTAGCCACAGGCCAAACATACAGTAACTACACCCACTTTAACAATGGCAGCTACTCTTACAAATGTTTATTTTTGTAAGATAACAACAAGCTAACATGACGAAAAAAATTACAGGAAAAAGGCATTCAAAACTTGCTGCAAGCTTGTGGCTAAAAATTCTTACCATTTCAGTAACTCTTATTTCAGCTTCTTTAAAATCCATAGGATAAAGAAAAAATAAGTGCAAGAACCTTATCCAATGAGAAGGGGAGTATTTAGTAAGGTAACTATAAATAAATAAATAAATAACATCAATGTAGTTAGAAAGCAATAAAAAAATCCCATAATAACCAAATAGGTCTGTTATAACAAAGCAAGGAAGCCAATTACAGGACAGCAAATATATGGACTCCTTCACATAAATATACCATTTCTTTCTCAGTGTATTCCTGACTGAGATCTTATTTAAAAAACTTTGCTGCACTCATATCACACTTATAACAATGTACTTAAGCTTTTAATTTAGGTAGTAATGCATGCTTCTTTAGAAATGCAATTCTTGATACTATTAACGAATTACATACTGTCATAGTAAAAATGCAGTGAGCTTACATCCCTTTGATGTGGGCCTGAAGAAAAGAAAAGGGCCATCTCAAGTATTCGCTTGAAAATTTGACATAAAAGTCACAGACACACTCATATAGCAGTGTGAAATCATAACACTAGAGAAGCATCACTTTACAAGAGCTTCAGCTTGTCACCAGTGATTTGAAGGACACAACATTCCTTGTGAACACAATTTGATCAGAAAGGCTTTGCATTCAAGTTTTCATTTAGTCATTCCCTCCCAGGTTCCTAGGCACAATATAGTCTCTTGTAAGAAAGAACCTGGGAAAAACAGTTTCACAAACCATGGACAGCCGCCATAAAAACACTAATTAACACCACACATATCTAGAGAGACGCATGAGCAAGAAATGATATAGACAGATATTACAATTATGCAAAACATCCTAATATATGAAAAGAAATAGTCTAATTCCATCAAGACATACTGTGCAACAGGAACTAGAAGCAGTGTTAAGCATTTATATAGTATTGAAGGGAAGATGTAAGAAGTAAGAGCTACAGGATCAGCTGAATATAATTCTTCCTATCTGTGAAACAATCCTAGTAAATGAAACAAGCAAAACTAATTTATTTTTATCTAGTAAGACGTATGTAATCCCATTAAGTCCAGGTTCATTAACAAGTAGCAGTACTTGACATAACGAGCAAAGTCTTAGTTTAAAGAGACACTGGTGGTGAATAAAGATGCCTTAATTACCTTAAGATTTCAGTGAGGGCACTGGCTTCTAATGGACTATTGCCAAACTCCAGCAGGTTTTGTGGGCCATCAAGCACTCTGTCATCTCTCTGCTTACTAAAACCAGTGCTCAGTATGTACAGCTCCCTGCATTCCACTTTGACCACACCCCTGAGTTCTCTAGACCAATGGCTTCAGTAATCATTACAAGGAAAGGAGTAGGTGATTTATTTTTTTTAAAGCAAACCTACACTTCCTGAAAAAAATATTTTTCTTCAATTACATATGACCTACAGCACTCATACCATCTTTCATGTAGCTGATGGAATAAATCTGAGGCCCAGCCAGGTTTTTCAATTAAGACAGTCAAAGCAGAACTGCAAGAAAGACTTCAAGCTATGAACCAGTAAACAATGCAAATCTGGTTAAGTATGACCATACAGTTCATCCATGCTAAAGTACCCTGAAAAGCATAGATAGGAAGTGGTTATCAACCATTTGTGCAGTACCCTCAAGCACTGCTTCAGCTGAGATAGTAGCAGCTCAGTGAAGCCCATGGCTTCAAAAAAACCCAAACCAAACCAAAACAAACCCCCACAAACATTAACACACAAATGTACTTTCAGATTTTTAAATTGTTCTCCCACATAGCCCAAGAGACAAATACTATGTTTGTTCTGCAATACTATACACTAGGCTTTTGCAGACTACTCATGTAAGCTCATCAATGCAACCTTCAAACATTCATCTTCTGTCCACAATTGTGTTCACCCTCTACAAATAAAGCCTGAAATTTAATGGAACAGTTCTCTGGAATTCCAACACTATCAATAAACTAACATTAATAAAACAAACAAAAAAAAAGCTTAGCAAGGCCCTTTCATGAATATTACCAATATGAGGAAGAATGCCAGGATGCTCCCACACGAATTTCACAATGCCTAACTATTCATGTACAGTAATGACAAGGTTTCCCTGCTTCATCCCTGCCTCCCCACCCAAATGGACTAATTTGAAAAACTGATGTAAAACTTGTGGTCAGGCTATCATGAAGCAGTAATGCCTACCTGAGCTTTAGAGTGAAATGAAAGGAATGCACTGCTTCCCTGAGACCAGAAAAACAGAATGCACTAATGCCTTTACAACAGTAATTTTACTAATAAAAATTAAGGGATACATAAAAGCAAACTTTATCCAATGTGCCAAAATTAAAACCATTAAAGACATTTTTGATAGGTTGAACAATCACTTAGTTACACATAGGTGCAAAGAAGTTCCAGTTTTCTCAAACTTCTCATGATACTTGTTTTAGGAAAGTTTTATAAACAAAAGAGAAACCTCCTATCATCTATTTGGAAGGTGACATTTCACTATTACACTTGAGAAGCAAGGCTATGTTGAAATTAAAATTATTACAAGGAATTAAGTTTTCTTTAGAAGGCTTTATTACCATGTCCAAACGTACAGTACGGTTTTCAAATGTCTTGATTTGCAGACTTCATCTTTCATTTTAAAATTATACCTTTGTACAGAAAAGCTTTGCTTTTCTTATCTTTATGAAATTTGTGAAATCTAACTAAGCTATAAACCTTGGAGAAATATGTAGGTCCCTCATTCAGGAGTGCCTGTTCTAGAACATAAAAAATAATAGACTCAAATATTAACATCCACTTTTTTTTTCAAGTGTCTTCCATCACTAACCAGATTTGGAGAGTAATAGTATAACTTATTTGGCTCCATTTCTTTCATTTATATTTGACTCTTGAAGTCTTTATCACAAAAGTCTACCGCCAACAACTTACTCAACTGAAAGCACTTCCTTGTCCAACCATTATTTTCCTACATTTCTCAGCATGCCTCCCTAAAAAATAACATGCCCAAGTGCTACCATTCTGAAGCCATCTGAAACAGTGGAAAGCCATAATACAAATATTTTGCTTATATTATTCTCCTTCCTTGTTGTCTCTACAACCACCTGATTAACAAAAACATCACCATTACGAACTAGCAATTCAGGCAGCAGTGGAATTGAAAATATTTTTGTATTTTATTTAAAACAGCTCAAGAGAAACTTCAGTCCTGAATAGCAAAGATTTTACTCAAATTATCCCTGCATGCTTTTGCTTTTGTTAAGTGAAGACATCAGAGCTTTGATTTTCAGTTTCACGTGTTTTAGCACTGCCCTTGGATTTTTTATTTTTTATTTTTTTTTAAAGGGCAAGTTAAAGCTATATGGGAAAAGCAGACACTGTGTCAGTCCCTGGTATAAGTGTCTTGCTTATGAAGGGGTCATTAAATGAACTACTTCATCTTAAATTTTGTTGCCACCAATACATTAAACATTTTTTAAAAACCACATTAAGCAGAGAGCCTGCTACACAAAGCCCTATATACAGGACAATATTTCCATAGCTCTGTCAAGTTTCAAAAGCAAGACAGAAGAACTTTGGATGCTGCTGCAAGCTTATCATATGTATCCCTCCCTACAAGGAAACTTTGACAAATACTGTTTTAACGCACAGGTGCATTTTACCCATTACCTGTATCTGTCTACCTATGAAGCTTTAATGCTTCCCCCCAACAACGTTGCATCTCAGAGTTTCAATACCATTAATTCACAATCAACACTGTAATGACAAAAGGTAGGAAAATGCAGTCTTGTTTACAGCCACATTTACCTGGTCTAGAAAGATACAACAAAATTGCAGCCTTTGTCTCCTAGAGCAGACCGGTTTTCAACTTACCAGCTCACACTGTCAGTGCAAACGACATAGCACTAAATTCAGAATTAGGTGGCACACACAAACACACAGTTAAGACTAGAAATCCATGCTACTGTAAAATGCCACCCTTAAATTTAGTTCAAGTATTAAAGAGAAATTGCAGTTACAAGCAGTGTGACAGGCATTACTCATGAAGACTGCTGTGCTCCCCTTCTCAGGGAAGAGGCACAGTTAGAGATGATATATTGTCAGCACAGAGCTAGCTGCTACATGAAAGCAGCAGATTTCAAACCAAAGCCTCAATTGAAAGCTTTGTTTTCTATGCAGTTCCGTCCAAAGTAATTACTTCTTGATGGTAATCTTTAAATTCAGCTTCCTAAAGTTTAATTTATTAAGAAATATTGATGTTAGACTGTTAAGAAAAAACCCTGTGTAATTCCTCTTTTAAAACCTGGCACACATAAACACAAGATGCAACCTTTTCCCTAGTCAGCTCATTAAAAAACACAAAATCAATTAAACGGAAATGTTGAATTTCAACTAAAAAAAAAAACCCAAACAAGTAAAACTGACAATTTTATTTTTAATATTCCACCTAAAGGATGTACTCATATAACAAAAGGGAAATTGGACATGTGAAGTCTACTCTATAGGCCAGAATTGAAATAGATCATAAAAGAGAAACATCAGAAGTACTGCATTATTTTGCAACATAAATCAGCTCACAGCAGGCTGCAACAAAGTTCTAAAACCTTCCAATATATTAGCAGTATGTGACAGAGATATTAAGTTATTTTAGCATTATAATGTAGTCTTTAAAAAATGCTGAATTTAATCCCAGGGAATGCTATCAATCTGGCAGTCATATGGAACATTTGTAAAACTGTAAATTCAGAGAGATTACTCAAAATTTATTCCATAGGACAATACAGAAAAAAAGTAAAAATTACAAGTTTTTTGTTTCTTTATTAAGCAGCTTTCAAAAATGTATGAGGAATGAAAAGCAAAAAAGTTAAAGTAGTTTTTCAGAGTATGAATCTGAAAGCAAACCCAATTAAGTAAGTCATCCAAATTTAATTCCTTATTACTCCCCCATCTGCCATTCCATATCCATTAAAGAAAAGCCAAATTACTGTTGCTGTGGGTACTTTTTCAGTTTGGTTATGGATCTAAATTTCAGCCAGAAACACTTAAGTTTTATAAATTAAGATGCTTTTAAGCGTGAAAAAAATATATACTGAGTATTTAAAAGTTAATAATCAAACATCAAAGAGTCTATAAAATATTTATATGCAAGCAGGAACTTGAATTTGCTTCTAGAATACTCTTAGATGAAGTACTAACATCAGAACTAGAGTGATAACAAGCCTAGAAACACATTAGGTAACTTAAATACCAAGGCTCTGAATAAACAGCAATATATGCCACTACAGAAGAAAGAAGGGCTAGAGGCTATCCTAACTTGGGGAAGTAACCTGTTGAAACACTTCCATTTCCCATCTTTCCAGCACCAGTTTGAGGAGTTCCTACTCCCCACTTCAATTATTAATTTCTATTCTTCCCTACTGATGGGGATATGACTCAAAAAAACCAAACAAACAAAAAACCCACCCAAAACCACACATTTTGAAACTTGGAGTGGATAAAATATAAAACTGTTGAACCAGATTTGATCTCCAATCCAATTAATAACTTGGTACTGCAACAATTTCACAGGAAAACAGGCAGGATGTCATTTCTGGTGAACAAGCTTTAGTCAGTCTTTTAAGACATAATAGTAAGGTCTTCCATTTTCACAGCACAGATGCACCATTATACAAATTCTTTCCAGTAGAGAAGTAGCTCTGATTTTTTATTATTAAAATGAAGCTGCAGAAGCCCCCAAAATCTGAAGTTTGTTCTCCTTCAACCTAAATTTACTCGGCATGGTAGCAGGTGTTATGACTTGCAGCCATGAGATTAGATGCAGTGGAAAGCTTAACACTCTGAAAGCAATTAATACTACTTTTTTTGTTTTCTAGTTCAAGAGGTTACTCCCAAAAAATAACTACTTCCTTTGTTTCCTATTTAGGATAGGAAGAAAATGCTATATTTTCAAGACAGAAAGGAAGCACAGCAATATGACTCAAAGATAAATACAAGAATAGAGCTTACAGGCAGCTGAAGACCTTACGCATTCACAAGGCTCCCAGTCTGTCACTCCACAGGATCTTTCCATAAGACCATCTTTATAAGACCAAACCACAAGTCCGCCTAGCCTATTATACTATGTCACACAGCAACTACCTGTGCATGCTGTTGTAAAAGTACAGGAGCAAGCTCTGAGCAACTCCTACCCCTAGATTCTTCCCCATGTTCAACCGCAACATGTGGCTGTAGGGAGGAATCAGAGGACGATGCCTCCAAATGAATTTGCCCAATTGATTTTTGATCATAGAATGGTTTGGGTTGGAAGGGACCTTTAAAGGTCATCTAGTCCAAACCTTCTATAGTAAGCAGGGACATCTTCAACTAGATTTGCTGTAAGCTTTCATCTGCTAGTTTGTATGCAGACTGCACTCTAGAAACCAAAGGCATGTCAGGTGAAATAACCCAAGATTTTTTAAAAGAAGTTGAGCTGACCTCAAGGAAAAGAAAAAATGATGCTTACTTAGCACACCACAATACTAAAAAAAAAAAAAAAAAAAAGGCAAAATGACAGCTGAAATTAACTGTAGCACAGAAAGTTATGTCAGATACATGTTAAGAGGTAAATGCACATTGTTTATTCCAATTTATAGGACACCTTTGTGTACAAATATGGGTGAGGGAACAAAACCCACTGTTAGAAAAACAGAAAAATTGAAGGCCCAGGAGTACAGTAACTTCACAAACAATCCCCATAAAGACATACACACACCTTGTGCCCCCCCCCAACACTTTCTTGCCTCATCCTGAGGTAAGTTTAAAAAAGTTGTAAACATCAAATATACTCCCATAGTTAAGTCAAAAAGGAGGAGGGTACTTGGGTGCCCTCCCAAGTATTGAGCAAACTAATGGGTCAACAAAGTACAGGCTTTGCTTTCCTTATTTTTACTTTGAATAAGTTTATCTTAAGGTCTTTGACTTCTCTAGGTAGAGGACATTGCATGTCCTTGATTACATGTCACACTATCAGCATTAATACCTAAGAATGATACAAAAAATCCCACTGTTTAAATGTTCAGAAAATCTTACCCCAGAAATGCCATTATATACAACTGCATTTAAACTACAAAAAACAAATAATTCACCCAATGTGGAGAACTACAGACTCCAATATATATATTACCATGAGTTACACAGGTAGCAGTTCTTAGCAATATATGTAATCTACTACCTTAGCTTTCCTTAAAACTTCTTTCCCTTTTAGGAAGGGAGATGGACGAGGAGGCAGAGAAGGGACACTTAAGGTTATGGCATCTGATATTGCCATAAAATGCTTTATGTATTCAATAGGTAAGTTTCACCCAAATCAAACTGGCAGACAGAAAATCCCAAATGACCTACTTGACCTTTTGGGGAGTGAAGGAGAAACTGTGCAACTGTGGTTTATGTTAAAACTCTAAATGAAGCTGTCCATGCAAGCAGCCATTCAACAAACAGATCTGTCAGTGTTATCATGTACATACAGCTCAGAGAAGGAGAGGAAGGAATGCCAAGTTCCATTTCATGAAGACTTTCCCTGGGGTAACTATACGAGCAATGCATTCTTAGAAATGAGGTCTGATTGCATGACAGCTTGTGAAAAAATTACTTGTAAGTCATACCTAAACAAATCAGAAGATGATCATCAACTACTACAAACTATATATATAAAAAAAAAAAAAAAAAAAAAGTGTTCAGTTATATCAGTTTCCACACAAACAGCGAAGCTAGAACAGAAACACTGTGTGTTTGTATCTTGGAATATGTTCTTAGGGATCTCAGCAATTCTTCCTGCTCTAGGCACTGAAGTTTCTGACAAAGTGTAAGAAGTCTGTAATTTCCTGCATTCCAAAACTATCAAAACGACTATCACTTTTTCAACATTTAGCAGGCAGACAGGAACAGATTACTGTACCTAGATGCTGAGAGTGTTTCATTAACATGCTGAAAATGGTACCTCAGCTATGAAGGAAAGTTGGTAGCACAATTAAAGACACACAAAACCAAAAAACAATCCCAAATTCTTGAAGGCATCAATAACAAAAAGGCAATCTCTTCCCAAGGCCTGAACAGAACAAGACCAGACATTAGTCAAGAAAGATGCTCTCTCTGAAACAAAGACAGAAAGGACAGAAATTCCAATACACATATTAAAGTTATGTTTGCCATAACATAGATAGCATAAAGACGAAGATAGTTACTTTGTCTTTGGAAGTAACTATGGAAGATAAAAGGCCTCATAAAGACTCCTTCCCATGCAAAAGTGTGGAATAAACAAACATTTTGCAGAAGCCAGCTGCATGCTTTTAGTTTCTCTTATCTGGCTAAGAAAAAACTCTTATCTTTCCTGTTGGACCATGCAAATATATCTGTGAAACTCAGTTCATGGTAGGCAGAAATCTGGAAAACAGAAGTTATTTTGAAGTACTGTTCTAACAACTGAGCACATTTTATGAAGCAGTTCCTCTTCTACAGATCATTACATTAAAAAACCAAAAATGGTTGGACAAGGCAGAAATACAGCTGTGTGTTTCAACAATTATAAAAAAGGAAATGTGTATGTGACAAACAGTCTTACGTGACTTTGCACTGAATTGTTATGAATAGCACAGTACACACTTGAGTGTGTGTAGTTTAAAGGACCTAACAGTTAAATAAACTTAACAGATATGATCAGCACAGAACTGCACTTTACCACCCTATACTGTTGCAATTCAGCTTCTCCTTAGACAGCTTGTTAAGGTAATAAACAATATACTATGATAAAGCCATTAAGAACACAACAGGAAGACTTCTGCTAGTGATCAGAATTTTGTTTCCTTGCACTGTACAATGGATCCTTCGCAGTAAGCATTTGGTTACTTTGTGGTAAGGCCGAACTCACCATCTGCTAAAGATTTAGCTGCATGAGGCAAGCTAAAAAATGTACAAAGCACTTGTTACCTGCAATTTCTCTCAGAAGACTTTTACAGCAGTATTTTTAAAGTTAATCTAGGAGCAACAAACTCTGATCTGCTTTTGGGTTTTTTTTGGTTTTTTTTTAAGGAAGAGTTGTTTTACAGTTCACAAACTGTAAATATTTTTCTTATAAAATTATTGTCTAACCGTATCCTGGGCTGCATCAAGAGAAG
>NW_010319721.1:0-2750 GCF_000700745.2 Antrostomus carolinensis
TGCCCTGGTGACAGAAGATACAGAGAAAGCAAAGCAGTCAATTTTCCCTAGTATACCCCTGACCTACCATGATTTGACAAACTGGTTAATGAATTAAATCACAGTTGCTCACATTTTGAAAAATACGGCCTTTATAAAAACTGGGTGAAATTCTTTGTGTGGTCAAACTGACTTTGCATATCTAGGGAACACACTGATAGGCTGCCAGGCCCGTAAAGATGTCCTGCAGTGCCATCAGAACCCGTAAGAGTTTAAACTGAAATTGCTTTTGTGCTTTCATTTTTCATTCTTTGCAAAGGTGAAAAAAATTTACCCTCAGAGTTCCTTCTGCTGTTATACTGCCTGTATCAAAAATAGGGAGTTCAATATAATGGGGATCTTTGGTTGCAGAATTTTTAAATCAAGGATAGTATTAGAAATAGGCTTGCTTTTACTTTAAGAAACTATTTTCTCTTCCAGTGTTCATGGATAATATGATCTAATTTGGATAAACAGTTGGTTGAACCACACCTCTGAGCTCTGGGATCACAGTGTGGACATGGTTCAAGCAAGCAATTCCTGTGAGGCACTTCTGTTGCTGGAGCTGGGATCCAGAGGTGATGAGCAAGCAGCAACAGCTTAAGGAAAGAGGAAAAAGGAAGCAGTGGACTGCCAGTCTAGGAGGAAAAGACAGTGAAGATTGACTAAAATAGGAGGGTAATAGCTGCCTCTTGAGGTAAATTACTCCTCTTCTGAAAGCTTTCTGACCGGAAGTTCACAATTAATCACATCTGATGTCATGCAAAAAGAGTGAACCCAGCATGCACAGTGTTACTGCACATTCATGTCTTTACCTTCCTGCGTCTTGGCCACTGAAGATTGAGTTTCATGTCAAAAGGGACTAAAATCGCAAGACTGGGCATTGGCAGATGATACTCCTCTACGTAGTGATTCAGGGAGCCTGGTCAGGACAAGGGGAGAGCCCTGAGTAAAGTCAGTAGGAAATATTAACTGACATGGTATTTAACTGGGCTATTTGTCAGCACTTTTATTTATATGCTTGTGGGATTTTTAAACAAGCTTGTATCTGAGTGTGTAGAAGGATCATTTGATTCAGAGAATCCGATTCTGGAAGTTAAAAGGAGACCACTGAAAAAAAGATCACTTTAGCCACAAACTTATCCTAGCTGAGCTGTGGGCTGAACTCTGATACCCTGTAGGTATCCAGTGTGGGCAGGAACAAGGTGACCGCACTGCTGTTAGTTACATAGCAAAATAAGAAAATGAGACACTTGCGTGGAAGCAGTGAGGGATTAACTGCACATACTGAATCCTCCAGAGGTCAGGAACTATGAGCATGCTCAGCTCCAGTCACTAGCTGCACCATCTTCCTTGCCAAACCCATGGATGATGCTTGTGAGCTCTTTTTGTCAGGAGAAGATATGAGAAACAGCTCTCATCTGGTAGTTCTTAGATTGTCACATTATACTTGATTAAATTCTGAACTTGGCAAATCCTTGAAGGTCTTATTCTTGAAGGAATGCTTCATGCATTGCGAAGCAGTTGTTGGTTTATTTTTTTTAACATGGCAGAAGGGCTGTAAAGCTTACTTTGGGTTCACAAAGGAAAGTTGGATGGTCAGCGGACTGCAAACCAGGATCATGTGGGTGGTCTCTACTGCCAGTTGTGAAAAAAAAGAGTATGCCAAATACATACAGTTCCCCTTTTTTCTCACAGTGTTTTGGAAAGCTAAGGCTTCTCCAGGTTATAATAGCTCATAATGGTGTTGTACAGTTTCCTATCATGGAAAACCTCAGAAAGGACTCAGGTCCTTCTGAGATGGGTGCCCACAGGACAGCTTATCATTTTGAAATAGTTATTTTTTAGCCTAGGGGATTCTCACATCTGAGCAGCCATACACACTGAATCAGCTGACTGTCCTGAATTTTCAATAGCAACTCAGTGGAAATTTTCTGTTGCTTGATTGTGCCTGTGAGCACCTTGAGTTTTATTCACATTGAGGGTCTCACTCATCTAGAAGCCAATCTGAGTTTCATGAAAGGATGCCTGTGCCCCTATTCTACTGTTTATAGCTGTTAACTGCAGGCAAGCTCGCAACTCTTGAAAGATTTTATATCTTGCTGTTAGAAACAAGGAAAACACATTAGAAAACAAGCTGTTGTTATTCCAATGTTCACCTAAAGGTGACAAGGGCAGGAAACTGGCTGCAACTCAGGCCCTTCTCATGCTGTTGTTATTCCATTAGGCAAGATAAACAAAGAATGACACTGTGCACTGGTAGCTAAAGACCCAATATATAAAGACAGACATCTTACAGTTATTGAGAGAATCCAATACAGTATGAGGACACGCTGCAGCTTATTCTTGAAAATTAAATATTGCTTGCAAACCAGAGAGAAGGGATCTGAATCACATTGTGACTAGAGCATTGATCTGTGTTTCCGTGTGAATTCTCAAACTAAAACGTTTTGGAGATTTTAAATAATCACTCTGAAGTTGTTTTTGTTTTGTTGTTGTTTTGTTTTTGTTTAGACGTCGCTCTTTTCCAGATAACCATTCATTTTGTGCTTGGCTTTGAGATCTGTTAGGTGCTCTATGCTTTAAGCCCCTGGATTCTGAAAGCAGTCCAGGAGAAGCTCCTGGCTGGGGTCTCTACAAACATACTTGGGGACAGAGCTTCACTATGTAGCATAATTTCCTGTGAACCATGATTTACAGTCCAACTTCACAGAATCACAGAATCACAGAAT
>NW_010319722.1:0-25377 GCF_000700745.2 Antrostomus carolinensis
GAATAACTGTTTGATTTTAGAGATTCTTTTCACTGCAGCTGGATATATAAGGAAAAGAGACTTGGTACTGGATGGGAAAATTATCAAGAGGAAGGAGAGACTAATTCTGCTGAACTGATTCACAGCTGCTTAAAATTTTGTTTTTCAGAGATTTGGACCAAGCCAGCATGGAAGCAGTGGTCTCTCTCCTTGCTGGGCTTCCACTACAGCCTGAAGAGGGAGATGGTGTTGAGTTGATGGAAGCGAAATCTCAGTTATTTCTTAAGTAAATAGTGACTTTTAACTATTTTTCTATACAATTACTCTGAGTAGATGCACCATATGACTTTTATTACAAACTATGTTTTTTCTTCTAGCAGAAATAATTTTATTATCCAAACAGGAATTACCTCTTCTACATCCTATTTCATAAATCTCTGCCTCCTAGGTTTATGGAAACATTTTCATTTAGAAATAATTACAAAATTTGTCTTTGTTTCAGTTTAATGCACATGTATGCTTAATTCATGACAGGGATTAGCTTGCTTTTATATTATATTTTTATCCATGAAACTTAAAATCTCTTTCAAGACATGTTTGCAAAGGCACACCTGTGAAATTCACTTTCTTGGTTTGAGAAACGTTCCATACAAATTTTAGGGCAGTGCCTTTGGAATGTTACAACACATTTGAAAGCTTCAACTTTGCTACAAGAAAGATTACTTGGGGCAGTTACCAGATTTTTTTGGGAGGCTTGTTGTCTATTTGCTAGCGTATGCAGATCTTTTCAGATCTTTTCAGATGGTTCAGATCTATTTGCTAGCGTATGCAGATCTTTTCAGATCTTTTCAGATGGTTCAGATCTTTGCAGACTCTGTTTTACTTATCCAGGTCTTTCTTTTTTTCTTTAGATATTTCACACTGTTTATGAACCTTCTCAATGACTGTAGTGAAGTTGAAGATGAAAGTGCACAAACAGGTGGCAGGAAGCGTGGGATGTCTCGAAGGCTGGCTTCGCTACGGCACTGCACTGTTCTTGCTATGTCCAATTTACTCAATGCAAATGTGGACAGCGGTCTTATGCACTCAATAGGTAAAGTAGTTAGAGATAACTGCACATAAATGAATACATAATGAAGACATTGGTATTTAATTTATTTTTACATCTTCCTTAGTAGTTCTGGGTTTTTTTAATCAGGCTTGGGCTATCATAAAGACCTCCAAACAAGAGCTACGTTTATGGAAGTCCTCACCAAAATTCTGCAGCAGGGAACAGAATTTGATACGTTAGCAGAAACAGTGCTAGCAGATCGGTTTGAGAGATTGGTGGAGTTGGTTACAATGATGGGTGATCAGGGGGAGCTTCCTATTGCTATGGCTTTAGCCAATGTGGTGCCTTGTTCTCAGTGGGTAAGTTGATTCATGCATTTTATTTCCTACATTTTTAAAAATGTTAAAGACTTGAAATTAAAATTAGTGCAAAGATTAAAGGTGTAACTACAGTCTGCTAAAGAGAAATTAGACCTACCGTTAATGACCACTAGCCTTTCCTAGGATATCCTGGAAAAATGTTCTGAATCTAATTGTCAGAGATCTTGATTATAAACTGCATTTTTGTAGTAAATTTTTAGTTAATGACTAGGAATAATTTTATATACAGTTATTGTAATAAATGCATCTGTTTGGGCCGGTTATTTATTACAGATTGTGCTGTGATGCAGGCAAACAACTGTATTTGCTCCTCTAGATTTTAGCAAGATGAATTGGGATTTGTTATACAGCACAGTAACTGCTTATCTGTCTGGACTAACCACGGTGAACTGGTATGACTGGATGTCGTGAGGCAGATTTTTAGACAAGGAAGGAAAGATGTAAAGAGAGATTGTGTGTGCTTAATTTGAGATTTACATGCAAGACTCCATAGCAAATTTAAAGCATTGATACAAACTGCTTGGTGTTTTATTAATAATTCTTTTTTTATATATTTGCTTTGCCTCATTGCTACCCAGATTAACATTTTATTGCTTCTTTTAAGGATGAGCTAGCTCGTGTCCTGGTCACACTCTTTGATTCCCGGCACTTGCTCTACCAGCTACTCTGGAATATGTTTTCAAAGGAAGTTGAACTGGCAGATTCCATGCAGACACTCTTCCGAGGAAACAGCTTAGCCAGTAAAATAATGACTTTCTGTTTTAAGGTAAATTATCTAACCTTTCTCTCTGCTACAGCTCACTTCCATAACAGGAAAAGTTTAGTAATACAAAACTACAAAACTAACAGTCTTTGATGTTAAGCACTTGAGTAACTGGATTAGATGAAAATAGTATGGAGTTGCCTTTGGGTCTCAGTTTAAGTTAATCTCAGTTCTCACATCTGTTAAGTTTAGGGAGTTTTGCTTTTAATATTTTAATGTTTGATAAACTAGTTCTTGTAGATTTCTCATGCTCAGGCCCAACTGAAAAATAAAAATCCTCCTGGAACTAGCCTTTTGCCAAGACTTCGTGACTCAACCAGTTAGGCTTAAGCATACAGTTAGTCCTCGTGAAGGTTTCCATGGCAATGAGTGTCTCATCTTGCCTAGTTTGTATATTCTGCACTGTAAGAGGACTGGTTGCAGTAACAAAAAATGTTTGCAAGATTTGTAGATTTCAACAGAGATTACTGGTTATTTAGGAAACATACCTATTTGATACAAACAGCTAAATATTTGCAAAAGTTTCCGTTATCTTAAAGTCCTTTCCTAAATAATTTCCATTCATAGTAGGGCTCTTTAAACTTCTGACTAGTTTGGTTCTATGAGTGATTCTGGGGTTAGTACCAGCTTGAAGACTGTTCCTGATGGTCTTTTTGTAATGGGCAATTTGAAGGTGGGGAGACAAACTCTGGGGTCTTGTTAACGCTTCCCTTTCAGTTTAAAAAGTTGTGTCATGCTATACAGAGGTGGGATGTTAAGTCACTGTGCTCTAAGAAGTAATGTGGTTGTTATTAAAGTAACCTGTCATTTTCTCTAAATTGGAAATCAATTAAAATACTTGTAGAAACTGATGACAGATATGTTTCAAAAGTGAGACTATAATACGGAAACACCAGTTATACAGTAAATCTGGCTTACGTCAAAACAAATCAAATGTTTTCAGGCTCTTTTAACACTTGGAGAACTTGGAAGTGTTCCTGTGAATTGCTATGTTAATTTGGCCACCTATTCTGATTTTCTTTCTACACAGGTATATGGTGCTACCTATTTACAGAAGCTTTTGGAGCCTTTATTAAGGACTGTGATCACATCTTCTGAATGGCAGCACGTTAGCTTTGAGGTGGATCCAACAAGGTTTGAGATTCAAGGCGGGGGGGCAAATGTTTTTCTTTCTAAATGTGATTCCCAGTCACTGTGAATATAATAGCATTCCTTTTTCCTTGTTGTAAATTAGTTTTTCATACTTTTCCACTCCTCACTTTACTAGACATGTTAATTGTCCTTATACCCAGGGAGAGTTGTCCAGATCTGTCCTACACAGTGAAATGAGTTTTGCTGCATATGTCCTCTAAGCCCTGAGAGAGTAAGGAAGATAGAGAGCTCTTGCAGGACTTCTTGGTACTTCATACTTTTATGTAGGCCACTAATGTGGGGATTTCCATTAGTACCAGAAAGCATCTGCTTTAGGTCACTGAATTAATTGCAAAAGCAAGCTGGGATGCATGCATGTTGTGTGTAACATGTTTACTTTAATTTCTCTTACATCACATCAAGACTTGGATTAGACAGCTTGTTCTGTTGCTTTGAATTATCTCTGACTCTTAGAAAAACTTCAAGTATTTGTCTTTTAAGTAGCTTACCAGAAGACAGGCCTTCTTTTTAATAGTTTAACTCTCAAATGTCTGTGTCTACCTCAAAAATTCCTTTTGGAGAAACCATCAAACTGATAACACAGTTATCTGTTGGAATTATGTATGCATGTCTTTGCATGGAATGGTGTGAGAGAATCCCACTTACAGCTGCATGTTTATTATTTAATAAATCCCCTCATGTTTGTAATTCACGTGGTTTAAAACATTGATGGAAACTTTTGTGTAAAAGATCATAAATATTTCTGTAAGATTTCTGTTTACCCTGGAAAATGGGGTTACTGCCAAACATATAAGTACAGCTGGTATCACTTATTTGATTGCTGGCCATCCGTTTATGGGTCTGTTTCAGGCTGGAGCCTACAGAAAGCCTTGAAGAGAACCAGCGGAGTCTCTTGCAAATGACAGAAAAATTTTTTCATGCAATCATTAATTCTTCTTCGGAGTTCCCACCACAACTTCGCAGTGTGTGCCATTGTTTATACCAGGTATGCCTGCAGTGGTTGCCTGCCCCTAACCTTTGGGGTTTGTGTTTATAATTCTAGCAGTTTGGAGCTTGATCCAGTAGTGGGTGCACAGTGGGTGTTTCTTAAAGACTCTTGTCAGATGTTTATTAAGTAGCAGGAATCTAAATGTAGGGAATGAATGGTGGTTTAAGACCTGGGTTGGTAATAAGGAGGTGACTAAACATTTTTTTAAGGAGTTGAATCACAGCCAAGAACTCAGACCTCATAAGGCAGCAATAATCTCCACTTTAGCATCTTCGTAGGAGGCTAAAGATGAACTGGGGAGGCAGTGGTTATACTCACTTCTATCAGTTTATTATATGGGCCATCTATAGGGAAGGCAGCAAAAAGGGAAAATAAAAAATCACTGCTGGGTTGAGAGAATGCAAAACTGTGTTTTGAATATAGAAACAGTGTGCTTGTTTTCTTTTTATACAGCTTTAATTAAATCAGAAATCAAGTTACTTAATTATCTAGAAGTCTTACGGATCACACCTTTGATAGACCTTAACTTTGTGAATAAAATTGTCCACTTACTGACTCTAGATAGTTCACTGCATAAAAATAGAGGCAACTTCTTCAAGAGTGTTTTTCTCTGAAGTCAATTTTTCCAAGAATTGTCTATGAAATGTATTTTTTTGGGTTGTTGCTCCAGGAATATTATTTAGTTGTGTATTACAGGGGGGCACAATCTTACACTTTGTCTTTGATAGAAAAGCAGGTTCAAAAGGGTGTAAGATGCCCATAAGAGTAAACCTGTACAGTCTTCAGAAGGACCAAGGTAGTTACAGGTCCTAAATTTTAGAAACTGTGGATTGAAGATGACTATAATGAAAGGAAGTAGACTTATAAAATGCTATTCACTGTATGTAGTAGAGAATTGTCTGTGGTTTTATGTGCTTCCCCAAAGAAAATTATTTGTGGGTGAGCTCAAGAGAGTGCATCGTTCAGGCTTCATTCTGGTCACACTCAGTGTCATGTCTCGTAGTCACCTTCTGAAAGCAGGAGTCTCTAGGTTGCTGCGGACAGCTGTCGGGAAAGCCATTAACTTGTGCTGGGAGGGAGCTCCACTGGCTTCTAATTTGGTAAATAACATTAGCCTTGTAACTGGGATGCTGCAGATGCTCTGTGTGATAGGTTCTTGTATTTGAGAGGTAGAAGGACAACAGGAATCCATTCTGGTCTACAAAGTAAAATATCTGCCACCTGCTCTGGGCAGCAGGTTCTGATGGAGGCACTCTTACCTGTCAGAGGCCTGGAGTACGTTATTGCTGTACTTTGATTAAGTGGCCAACCAGACGTTTTGCAAACACAGGGCACTGAGGAATTCATCAGGTAAATAAGAGGAAGAGAACCTGGAAGAGACAGATAAATATATTTATAGAGTTCTTTTAAAGAGGCAGATTACAGAGGCTGCCTTCAATTTGTGAGTAGAACTTCAGTGCTGTCACACAAACCTTGGAAGGTTACCAAGCTGAGACCACTAAGAGGGTGGTCTTTTCCTTGTCTCTGGTATCATTTATAAGTGATGCTTAAAGAGAAGAAACCTTCCCGGGTGGTGCACTGTCCTCTGTAGAGTAAGTCCTTCTCTAGCAGTGCCCTCCTGGCCGCCTCCTGTTCAAGTACCTGCATTCCCTGCCCACCATCCCCAAGCCTGGTGTGCCCACAGGTCTCTCTCTTGCTCCCTGTGTATTTTGGGTGGATTTAGCTGCTGCTAAAAATTCCAGTGGGAGATACTCCTGCTGCCCTCGGAACTCATAGGAAATACAGTTTCCAGTCCTGTTGGAGGAGTGTGACAGAAGAGCTGTGCATGGCTGAGTATTTGAGCTGTGGTCTCAGCTGAGTGGTCTGGATGAGCTATTTTTGGCCTCTCAACCATGGATGCTGTATCTCAGGTCTAAAGTAAAGCAAGGAAAATAGATTTCCTGAGCTGTGCAAACTAATTATGAGTAATAAAAAATTCAACGAGGTGAAGTCTAGTCATGTTTTTACAGTGAATACTGTATTAATAAATGCAACTGCTGCGATTCTCAGAACTTGGGAGTGAGAAACAGTGAATTGTGCGTGGTGGCTGTTGTGGATCTTGGGTTATTCCTGTTGGAACAGATTAGCCATGCAAATGATGTGCCTTTGTTTCTGCTGTAACAACTTGTATAAATGGCTTCCAAAGCCAGCGGTTTCTCTCTGTGACAGTGGTTGTGTTTGGGTTGGCTGGGGATGGTCTTGGAGAGGTTTTTTTGTTTGTTTTTTTTAAACTGGGAAATGAGGGAGCAGGGTGGTTTCAAATGGCCACAGTCCCACTGACACTGACTGGGAATGCATTTGAAAATGTCACACCCAACCTTGATTGTTGCTTCTTTTATTTGCCGTTACGTTGTCCCCCATCTTTCCTAGAACTGCATTTCTGTGCTGTTACTGGGTGTGTCAGGTTTATTTCCATGTCAGTGATACGTTACTAGAAGTTATTTCTATGCAAACCATTTTTAATTTCTACATGAAATGGAATTACTAAAACGTAATCACCAGTGGGCAGTGCCAGAGATTCTTCTATGGCAGCATATCAAGTCTATTTGCTTTATCCTTACCTTTACTTTTTTTTTGGTAACAAGGGTAATTTGTTCCTGAAAGAGCTGATTTACTGGCAAATACACTAGTGGTATCGACTGATACTCGGTTTCAAAGTTTACTATTTAAGCTGTTTCTATTAACACATATATTTACATACAAATGCTTATTCCTCACAAATAGTGTAATAATTCATTCTCTACTTTCAAATTCCAGAGAGTTTCGAAGAGTCTGGCCTTTATCTGAGAGAAAGTACAATTAAAAACTTAATTTTGGGGGGTATTAATCCATTTTTATCATAAGAACCAAATAGGTGATTTTGATAAGGTAACTTTGTTTTTTATAAGGTGACTGGGTTTCATCCCAAGGAATAGTGTGATGGAAAATGAGACTGAATTTTGCAGTGTCTTTTTATGCTTTGAGTTTTATAGTAAATCTGTGTGCAAAAAAATACTCATCTGATGTGTTCTGTAAATGATTCGTAGCTAATTTTAATCAATGTAGCAACACTGTGGACACAGTGTATTGAGTTGGATATTGGGGTCTGTGCTGGTTGGTGTTTCTGTTACCAGAACACAGCCCTGCTAAGTGTTTGCATCTGGAAACATCCTGTAACTAGTTACCATGACAGATTCACCACCCGTGCTTGTTTTCAGGTAATGTATGTTCAGGAGTGTTCTGTGGTCACCAACAGGCCTTACCAAAGTAACTCACACAAGGAATTTGTGCTGGCTGATTTCATAAACAATGCACAAACATCCATGATTTTTCTTAATGGAGAGAGATGGAAATGTTACTTGCTGTAAATGCAGTGACCTGGTGCATGGAGTATGTGTCTGACCGCTTCAGAAACGGGCTCTAAAAATTACACAAAGGCAGAAATTTGGCAGAGGCACCATTGGTTAGATATTAATAGGTCCTGCACAAATTTGAACTATTTAAATTTAGCTTGGTTAGCAGAATAGCTTTTACTGGCTGTTGGGTTTTGTTTGGGGGTGATTTTTTTTTTCTTTTTACTCTGTCACATTCTTAAGTTGTAGAAATTCTTCTCCAGTTCCAGTTTGTGTGATGCTCTAAAGATTATTTGAACTGTTGGTGCATGTTTGCTCTCAAACTGCTAAATGCTGCTTCCTATTGCCACAGCTCCAGGTCTTGTTTGCTGTAGGGCTTCTCAGTGATGCTGATTTACAGTTGAGGTGAAGGATGTAGGACTGAGCTCCAGGACCAAAATGTACCTCTGTAGAGGGGAGCAGTGCACAGGGCTGGTGCACTACAGCTTGGCTCAGATCCTGGTGGGACATATGAGAGAATGTGATGCTTCTGGGTGGGTCCCTTTGCATTTCAGTGAAATAAGCACAATCAAGTCAGATATCTCGATGTGGAAATCTATAATACATTAATAGAGACCCACTGGCCTTTTTCTTCCTGTTTCCATAGAGTGTTTTATGGCAGTGTTTAGCTATTAAAGTAGTAATAACCACGATGATCCACAGATCTAACTAAATTGAAGGACACACAGAGAAACATTGGGAAGATTTAAAACTCTAAATTTATTTTAAAAGTAATATGTATTTCAAAGGTATAACACTTTACTATTTTTACTATTAAAATTATTTGGGGATGGTGAAATACATTTGAAAGCTGAATATACCATTTAATGCCCAACATTGTGTATCATGAGCACATGAATGTGGTTTGACTTTTAATCTAGCCAGAAATAGTAGAAATGATTGAAACGCAACATTTGCTTGTTTTGTATTTAGTGCTTTGTAAATAAGATGCAATAAAATTGTGGAATAAAAACTCCATCATCAGTCTTTAGTTTATATATTTCATTTTCTGTTGGTTATGTTTGTTACATTTTACTGTGTAATTTATGTACAAGTCAACATTGGTTTTTTGTTGCTGTATGTAGTTGGTGCTGTGACTTGTTTGTGCTCATCTCTGTTCTGTAGGCAACTTGCCACTCTCTACTGAATAAAGCTACCGTAAAAGAAAAAAAGGAAAACAAAAAATCAGTAAGTTTGGAGACCTTTTTATTAGCCATTTCTTTCAAAGCACAACAGAAATCTTTTGCTGTTTGTTCAAAACATCTTCACTTCAGTCTATTTGACCTCACTGTAAAATCATTCTACTAATTCTGGCACAAAATAGCTTTCATTTCAATTAACACTGGAATTAAGTTATATTTAAAATATTCTCTGTGTGCCTATTTGAGTAAACCGAAGACATTTTTAACATTACTGCTTAGTGTTTAATACTCTGATTCTTCTACCTTTGCCACCATCTTCAAATTTAAAAAAAATGCGGAAGAAAAATGTTTTCTTTGGTTTTGGGGAAAAATCTGAGTCTGTTTAGTTGTTTTAACACTCTGGTTGATAACTTCACTTCAGCTTGCATCCTGGGAGAAGAATAATTCATATATATGGGTTACTGAAGAGACAAGAGGCTTGTATGACTTGTCTCTGATATATTTTGTTTTCCTTGTGACTACGCAATAAAATTTATCGCTTGTATTGATCAACTGAGAAAAGCAGATTTCCCATTTTAAGTAACTTGCTGTGTTAAAGAGTTTAGATTTGTATATTGTGGTAAAATGGTGTCATTAAAAGTTAAGACTTACCCTTTTTTTTGACAGTGACCTCAAAGTACAAAGTAATGAATAAAACAGAGGCAGAATGGAAATTCAGACTTTTATTAAATACTCCCTTATTTTTTGCTGGAACTGAGCAGAATAGTAATCATGTTTAAATGCAAAATCTGTGCAAACTAGTATTTTCAATAAAATTCTATTAGTAATTCCATCACAAGGTAACTGTATGAAGTTGGTACTGAACCAAAGTGATTCTTGATATATTAAATATGCACTAATGGCTTTATCTGTTTTAAGTAGCATGATTGGAGATTGCACTATTAATGTTTTGAAGTATTTTAGTAAAATGGGGTTTGTTTTGTATTTATTTTAAATAATATAATTTAAAATATGAAGCTTGCTGATTTTATTCTGTGAAAAGGTAGAATCTGACTTGTTTTGATTAACTGTTGTTATTCATAAGAAAATATACATATATCTTTATAGCACATGTTGCATATTTAAGAACTTTATTTTTTTCAGGGAGCTTTATCTTTAACTTTTCAAAGTCAAATGAAAGATATCTGGACAATAGACTATATAGTTGTTTTCAAAAAAGAAAGGAGATTTATTTTTTCTTACAAGAGTTTAAGATTTTTTTTTCTAGATGGCAAAGAACAATATTTTAAATCTGTAGTTCTAGTAAATTCCTGCAAAGTGATTTTGGACAGTCTATGTGTAGGCAGGGGAGTACCCTGGCCACCCAGCTCTGGCTCGTTCTGTCTTTCCTCCTTTGCCAAATCTGTTGAGATGCGATGGTTCCGAAAAGGATTTCTACAAATATCTCCTTCCCACAAATTCAAAATTAATCCTGAAACTTTACAGCATAAGTCTTACTGCTGGAGAGGCTCCTGTGATCAATAGTGAAATTATCAGTACACCAATAAAAGACCCACTCGTGTAAAGAGAGTTACCTGTATTGCTGGGAAGACTGTGCACACCTGAGTACAAACATCTGGCATTTCTCTGCCTGACTGGCAGTGGCAGGGTCCTGGAGTTAAGTGGTCAGTAAATCTGAAACACACCCTCTTACCTTTGTCCAGCAGTTACCGTAGCAATTTCACCCTAGCAAGAAAGTTTGCACAGGAGCTGAGGCAAAGCTAGGTAGTGTCTGATGGCCCCCTCGCCCCTCACTCCTGCCCCTTCCTCCCTGATTGTCCTACGATGCAAGACCTGTCAAGGCAAGAGAGTCCTACTCAAAAGTGTTGAGCTTGCTTGGTGTGGAAGGAATGCTTAAAGTTGGATTACCGTGCAAGGCTTTTCTCAGCTTGCTTTCCTTTTAATGCCAAAATATTCTTTACAATTCTCAACTTTGTAGGTGGTTAGCCAGCGATTTCCTCAGAACAGCATCGGAGCAGTTGGAAGTGCCATGTTCCTTCGGTTCATCAATCCTGCCATCGTCTCCCCTTACGAGGCGGGGATCTTAGATAAAAAACCTCCACCAAGAATTGAAAGGGGATTGAAACTGATGTCAAAGGTGAATCAGTAAATATTTTTGTTTGGCTGTATGGTATGTTCTACCTGATTTAGTTCTGTTCTTTGACTAGTATGAGAAAATGTAGATAAACTTGTAGTTTTTGTAGCAGCCCTGACGTTTATGTCAAGTGCAGTTTCCGTGCTGTGTTCATACATCATGGTGTTAACGTTATAGCTCACAGCAGTGTGAGTCTGGGGAACAGCCTGTACTGAAAAAACCACTTTGCCAGAATGGGGTGTAAGATAACAGAATGCCTTCTGGCTCTTCACTGGAGCTTCTAACCCTATTCGAAAACAAAGAAACCAAGGTTGCTTTGAGTACAGTGACAATGACAGCAGCCAGATGTGGTTGATACTAGCACTAAAGAAGTGTTTGGTATTATTTCCTGTAAAAATCCTGGTCTAAACCCAAATAAAATTAATAAATAATGGAAGTTGTTTTCTTGTATTTAAAAGTATGTGGAAGAAGATACTTTTGAATTAATTGGCTTGTTGGCCTTTTTTTCCACAACAAGTTAAAATGACTATTTCTGACAGTGCAGTTACGTTGGCTGCGGTTACAGTTACTACATTAAACCTTCATGTGTCTTTACCATCTTTTTATTACTTAGATACTCCAGAGTATTGCCAACCATGTCCTGTTTACAAAAGAAGAACATATGCGGCCTTTCAATGATTTTGTAAAGAGCAATTTCGATGCAGCACGGAGGTGAGCCCTGGGGAACTGGCACAAAGAGTCTGTGACCCCTAAAGAGCCAGCGGAGAGTATTTTTGCAGCCCTGTCACTGACACTGAGCCCGCTTGGCAGGTTTCCTCTGCGCCCTTACGGTTGTTACTGGTTTTGAATTCCAGGTTTTTCCTTGATATTGCATCTGATTGCCCAGCTAGTGACACTGTCAATCACAGCCTGTCTTTCATCAGTGATGGCAATGTCCTCGCTTTGCACCGCTTGCTGTGGAACAATCAGGAGAAAATTGGCCAGTACCTTTCCAGCAACAGGTAAGACTTCAGAAATACTATGGAGAAAGGAGTTGCTGGTGGGAAATGGATATTTGGAAATACTTCCAGATGCTTTTGTTATTATTACTCAGATTATCATGGCTGAAAAATCTTATATTTGGAAACTTTTGTCTTACTGGCGAGGCGTTATTGAGAGCATGTGCAACATCCTTGCCCACTTCACTGCTAACCTTTTGTGCAGGTGTACAGCTGTCTGATTTTTTTGTCAAAAGTGTCCTATAGGTAACAAATGTTTTTCTTATATCTTCATTGAACAGTTTGGGGGCTTTTTAATTTCAAAAAAGAAAATACAGCAGAGGAAACAATTTCTGTTTGTATTCAATGATTTAAATAAAAAGTCAATACATGTTTGCATACCTGTTCAAGGTAAGGAAGGGCAGTGAGCAGAAAAAATAGGAATTGCTGAGTAAAGAAGGACTTTTCTTTTAAGTAATATGCTGTTTCTAGGGACCACAAGGCTGTTGGAAGACGACCTTTTGACAAGATGGCTACTCTTCTTGCCTACCTGGGTCCTCCTGAGCACAAACCCGTGGCAGATACCCATTGGTCCAGTTTAAATCTCACGAGTTCCAAGTTTGAAGAATTTATGACAAGGTAATGAGATTATCATGGAGGGGACACACATTGTGGGTTTCTAGACTTTAGCACGTTAAGGCAATAGAAGTTACTAAGATACCAGCTTTCGTTTTGTAAGGGAATTTAAAAAGCTGGGTCTACGTATACCTTTTAGGTTTGAGTAGATTTTAAGAAGTGGAGATGGCAGTAATGTTTGAGTTAAAGGTTCAAGATTGTGTGAATATACCTTTTAGGTTTGAGTAGATTTTAATTTCAAAAATTAATTTGAGAAGTGGAGATGGCAGCAATGTTTGAGTTAAAGGTTCAAGATTGTGTGAACTTAATACTTTCGTTTAAAGATACAAATGAAGAGGGTTGGGCATTTTTGTTGTTGTTGTTTTGAAAGGCAGTTGTGAAAAGTTGATGTCACTGTACTGCTTTTTAGGCATCAGGTACATGAAAAAGAGGAGTTCAAGGCACTGAAAACTTTAAATATTTTCTACCAAGCTGGGACATCAAAAGCTGGCAATCCTGTTTTCTACTACATTGCTCGGCGGTAAGGAATCTTTCACCTTCCCTGTCTGAAATAAACATGTAAAAGCAAAAGTACCAAGTGTATATAAGAAAGAAACACCAACTTTCTAGCAAACAAGGATCTGAAAATAGCTTATTTGTCAAGTTTTGTTTACAGTATTTTTTAATTTCCTAAACCAGAACTGTCATAGTTTTTCCACCCAGGAGTATGTGAGTGTCTGTGGAAAAATACCTAAAGTTTTAAATACATGTTATTAATTTTTCACTGTCTCAGATAAACTCCACCTACTCCACATTACTGTTAACCCTTTATCAGTGATTTTAGCATCTTCATTTTCTGAAGTATAATATGAGGAACAAGCTAAAACATGGGATAAAATTTCTCAAATGGTCCCTTTATCCCATTTTAAAGAGTATTTAGAAGTTTCACACATAGTCAAGACCATGATGTTGCTTCAGTTTCACCATCATGTTCTAAGTGACAATAATACCATGATTTTGGAAATGACCGAGATCTGTGGAAATATTACTCAATTAGAGAAGCAGATGTTGATGTGTGAACTTTGCAAGAAACTGTATTTTTCCAATAAGGCAAAATTTTGAAAGTTTTAAGTTTTTTAAGACAAGTTTTATTTAATGTTTACAGTCGTAAAGCTTCAACTAGAGTAAGAGTATAACTGAAACTTGAGATTTCAATCTAGTTACTAAGTGACCTCACTATAAAAGCCACCGAGGACAGCACGTTCAAAACAGTTTCCGTAGTGATTACACTCATTTTTTAAGAAAAGGAAAATCATTGTTCTCACAGGCAAGTGCAGTCCAGGACAGACCTGGAAAGGTCAGAGTAGAGCTGTCCTACCTTTTCTCTGTGCCGTGGTGTTGGGCCCTTTGCTTTTGGTAGCGGTGTCACTGGTCAGGGGTTGGCTGGCAGCTGTGGGACTGCTGGTTTGGGCACTGGTGGGGTGTGTGGTGGTGCTGCCGACAAATTCTCACCACGTAGCGAGAGTCCTGATGTCAGTGTGGCACTTTGGGGTGCTGGCAGGTCCCGTGTGGGTGTTCATGGTCAGATTATTGCTGATGCATTTTGTGCCAGTGGGGCTCTTGGTTTGGCTTCTGCTATTGCTGGTGTGGTTTTTGCTGGTGCTGCCTGTGGCAGCTGCGTTCGTGTTGGTGGAGCTGCCTGTGGCACCAGTGCTGAGTTCGTGTGGTCGCTTTGGCTCTCCTGGTGCTTGTGTTGCTGATGGGGTGCTTGTTTGTGAAGCCAGTGGGGTGGCTGCTGCACCAGTGGGGTCCTTGCTTGTGGTACCCTTGCTGCTGATGTGCTTGTCTGTGGCACGGTTAGGAATGGTTGTGGTCCCTGGGGAGCTTGAGCTGCTTGTTGGGGTGAGGCTGGGAAGAGCTTTTGATGGTGGTGCCACTGTTGCTGTCCATGGTGTGTTCCTTGATGGCAGAGGCTCTCCTGCTCCTGGTGCAAATGGTGGCAGTTTAATTGGTGGTGCCACTTCTGGCAAAAAGTGTTTTCATGGTCTGAGATGTCATCAGTGGTGAACCTTCTGCAGAGCCTTTGAGTTCATGTGAGAACATGAAGAGAAGCAGAGGAAACCATTTCTGTTTGTATTCAGTGATTTAAATAAAAAGTCAATACATGTTTGCAAACAAGTCTTCAGATTTACAGATTTCTAATGAGAATCGTACCAACAGGCATGTAAGATTTTTTAAATTAATTAAAATTTTAGATCCTTAATTTTATTAGTCTTCATAGTTTTTCATTGTTTTCAGCAGCGCTTTTTATTCTGTAGTCTGAGTTACAAACTTACTTGCCTAGAGTATCTGTGCTCTGTTATACCATGTGACTTTTGTCATTTCCCATCAAAAATTTTCAAACTTTAAAAAATTTTCAAATAAGGAAGAGTTTTAGTGATTGAAAGTTTTAGTTGTTTTACCTCGGGAGAATAAACATACCTTATTGCAAACTCAGGTTGGAGGTTGAAATAATGAGTGAGCTTTGAAGAACCTTTCCAAAAACAGCCTCTACTCTGGTAGCTGAATTCTGCTACTGAAGTCTGGTTTCCTGGCCAGGATGCGGTTAGAGATCCAACAAATGAATATATCTGTTCACATTTCTTTTATTATGTTTTTGATTTTCAGAGCAACAAACAAACAAAACTCTGTTCAGTATCAGTGTGGAAAGTAAAATAAATTTCAAAACTGTTTCCTTCTTCTGGAATTTTGTACGGGTGTGACAAAGGGGATTTCCATGCTTTAAAAAACCAATACAAACACTTGCTCTCAAACTGGTAATGCAGGGAGGAAATGCATATGGTCTCAGAAATTTGGTGCTGTGGCAAACACTTGCTTTGCTGGTAGCTCTTAGGAGGACTCTGTGCAAGGCAGTCCAAGGTGGAAGAAAAAAGGAAGCGTGATATGGCTGGTGCCATTTTTGGAGATCACATTTGTGTCAGTGAGAGTAACGTGCCCCTGCTTTTTGTCACTTCTATGCTTAAATGAATCTGTAGGCTCATGCTGATTAAAGCAATACTAAATAACACAAAGAAAGTCTCTGTAATGAAGGAGGTAAGAAAACAAAATTTATCTGAACTTTTCTCCAATGATTTGTAGCTCTGAAATAGAATCCATGTGAGAGAAGGTTTGTCTAAGTCAGCCTTCAGCTTTCTCTTCCTTTTGCTTGGGAAATTGCCTTTAACTTGACCCCTTTTCTGCATTTTCAACACTCATGACTCTTTGGATGGAGTGGATAACTAAAAATAAAACCTGAACATCAGACAGTAGTGGAAGTGAATCCTCTTTTGTGACTGGCCATCTGAAAGATGTTTGGAGGCAAGTGTGTGTGAAAGTTTGCCGTGGTGATTTTCTGATGCTGCTTTTTGATCTGTGTGCCCTACTCAGCTGGTGGGTTCAACAGTCAGCAAACTGTCTGCTCTTGAATTGTGCTTCTGGGGTGAAGAGAGACTATAAACTAGCTCCAGAGCAGTCTCTGATCTCTTGCAGATCTCCTGTTCTTGTGAGAATAGAGATGACTTCCCTGGTTTGGTGGTGCTGAACTCTACAGAAATTCTGAAGTTTTGATCATTGACCAAGTTACCTGGCAGTTTAACCATCTGAAAAGTTGTCTTCAATAAAATAACCTTATAAACTGTATCCCAGGGATTTCTGAATGAACACAAACCTCAGTTCCTCACAGGAAAATGAAAAACCACTGCTAAACCATGGTACCAGTCAGACAGGCCATCCTGCGATGCTGAAGGGGGTGGTAGGGAGAAGATTTCTGTACATTTTGTCCAGGTACAGGCTACTTAATGAAAATACTGTTATACTTTGACGTAAGTTGCTGCTAGGTGGAGTGCTGCTTGCCTTTACCTCCCTTTTTATCGTGTGCCTCCTCTCCTGCAGCTCTGCAGTTCTTCTTGCCACCTTTTCAGACCTATCAGGTGGGGCTTTGCGCTGGAATGATGCTCTGACTCTTCTGCTGACAGGGATGTGGCCGAGGGGTGCTGGGTTGGGGTGTTTGTCTTGTGCTTCTGAGCCAGGCGTCATTTTTTAGGGTGTGAAATGTGGAAAGAGTGTTTAGATTGGAGCTGCCAGGATGTTTGAAGGCTTCCAGCAGGCTGATTTGTTTGAGATCTTGTTGCTAGGGCATTGTTGAGTCATTTTACTGATATATCTGGATCAGTTTAGATCCTTCTTGTGCTGTGAAATTGAATCCCTTCTGTCATTTCTCTTCACATTTTGTTTCCTGGGCAACAACTTGGACTTCCAAAACCACTGCTTTTCCGTTTTTAATCCCTATACTCTTACTAAAATTATCAATAAATATTGATTCTGAAGTCCTGCCATTAAGTTTTAAAGCTGATATCCCAAACTAATTAATAGGAATACGAACCTCTGAGTTATTGCTTCAGACCGCAGCTATGCCTACAGCAACTTTAACCTTTCAAAAGCAAGTATATTTCTACTACAAGATATGCTGGACTGTTTGGGGTATTTTGAATATTGTCCTAAAATGCTAAATAGTTATTTTGTAAAAAAGACTTTCTCTGAGAATATATTATTTTATATTTATCATGGACTGAAGGACCAGCATGTTTAAAACAACGCAGCCCGATGCCGTCATGTTCACATCCCTGCCCATCAGCTTTATTTCAATTTGACTGCACCGTTGCCAAGCAACAAGTGCACAACTCCCACATTTGCCTGCCCACTCCCTGCTCTCCTATCCACTCATTTGTATTCCAGAAAAATACAAGGAAACCTAAATTTCAGCTGGCGAGCCCTCTTGCTTGCACCCCCCCAGGCGAGGTTTGGGTAGGGAGCACAGCCCTGGGGCCTGGCACTCCCATCTCGCTTCCCTCCCCAGCTGCCCTTGTTGTTTCTGGTTCCCCACTCCTGTACGTGTGTTTGGAGAACTCCACAGCCCCATTTCCACTTCCAGGCTTTTATCAGCGTGCTTAAGAGTTCTACATCTGGGTAGCAAGTCATTCAGTTTAGGGACTTGCAATTTGCTCCGAACAGCTTCTGGAAAACAGTATTTTTCAGAGAGTTGCTGTTCACTGAATGGTCTCATTATGGGTGGAAGCTTCAGAGCATTTAAAGTCAATTCCATGTAGGTTTTTTGACATCCTGTATTGAATTCTTCAGCAAAAACACATATAGTAAATTATTTAATGTCATTTCCTCAACTCAAGACAGTTTAGTCATTGCACCTCAGTTTGTGATCTCTGCCCTGCCTTGCAGGCTAAGCTGCTCTAAACTGTGTGGGATGAAACCACATGAATGAGGTAATTCTAGGAAGTGCCCAGTTCTGAACGTCGTAAGTAGGTTGACAGTGTTTCAGAGTCAGGCAGTTCTTGGCAAACACACCGACTGTCCAAAGAGAGTGGCAGGCAGTGACTTTTTTTAATGGTGATCCTAGTTAGTGGAATTTCTCAGTTCATGTCAGATTATTTAACCTGGGAAAAATATCTGGGACCTGTGTGAGTGGGCAGCTCTTTGAGGCTCTGGTAGCCACTGTGTGGCGAGGCACTTTGATGGCCATCAGAGGTACCATGCTCATCGTGCTGGAGGTCTGGCTGGTCTAAACCTTGACTGGGATAACTGGTTCTTATCTGCCTTGTTGTGGTTTCATCCAGCAAGGGAATGCAGATGTGGTACAGGCCTTCCGTTTTTTCCAGTTGTTTATGAAATGTCAGGCTTTGGTTTGAGGGGTTTTTAAAGTTTTCTGTCCTTTGAAACACGGAGAGGGGTTTTTTGAGAGCACAATAGAGCTGCCTTTTTCCAGTGGACAGAGATGTGCCTTAGGTTTTTGCAGGTTCTGAAGTGTGGGAAGGGTAGACCCTATGGTACTATTATCTCATCAGCTTATTAATAAACAGTATTAAGGATACATCAGTCTGAAAATAATAGAATTTGATTTAGCCACGGTTTTACCCCATAAGACATGAAGATTGAGCCAAATGTCTGCTTGGAAAGGGTTTGTATAGTATTTTTGGTTCCGTGATATTGCTATGCTAGTTGAAATGAAGCACTGTCACTAATTCAGTTCAATACAAACATAACTTTATTTTTACTTAAATGCCAATGAAATAACTGTACAAATTCATTGTGTAACATTTACTGTTAGAAATTAAAACACATTTCTGGTTATAGAAATACTGTTTGCAATTGGAAAGTTGTGATTTCTCTGATACCAGTGGTTGTAGATGGTCTACAGCCCTCGTCAACACCTAGGAGACATAGGCAGAGGACTCCAGTCTCTGTAGTGAGGTTTTCTGGGTTTTGTAGCACCTTCATGCTACAATAACTGGAAATTAAATGGCCTGAAATGAATGGAAAACATTGTATAAAGATTTGTAATATTAGGTGACTAATACTTTTTCAGTGAACTTGTTCTTCAGTTTTCATTTCATGCTGTTTGCAAAACTTCATCTGTAGTATATCAAGTACCTTTGCCACATAATTTAGATTAATTTCCTAGAGTGGACAGAACCATGCGTGCAACTATTTCTACTCACTGATGGTGCAGATGTCAAGGAGAATAGCATTCATGCTTATCCTTATAAAGCAAGGATTTGGGCATGTTCAATGCCATGGGTTGAATTAATTAATTTTTTTTAAGTCACAAGATTCAAGAATTGTTTCAATGACAGCTTGACAACTAGTTGCTTAATTGATTTGTTACATAACTTGCATTAGAAATTGGCTGATACTTCATTTTAGTGATAAAAAAGTAGTAGTTTGATACATTCTGGCTGATTTGCAATCTTTTAATCTTAATATATTAACATTTCAGATTTTTGGGTGTCACTTGAAATAGAAGTTCCATTTCAGTAATTTGTGTAGATAACTCCTTTCGGTTGGAGGTGTCATGGCATTGAACATCTTGTGTTTTCCTCTACTTTTTTTTTTTAATATGGAGAGTGAGAAATAACTTGCCTGCAGTCTCTAAGTCAAGACATAGCAAAAAGAGGTGTCAGCCCCTGCCACTTGTCCCATGCTGAAGTTGGACCACGTTGCCTCCTCAGCTTCCACCCCCTTAGCAGACATCATGGCATTGTCATATTTAATTCCTAAATTCAAAACAGTTGTTCTTCATATTTAAAATATCCTAATACATATGAAGCAAACATAGATACACATGCTAGCGGTTTTTCTCAGGAATAACTTCTGATTAGTGGAACAGCTAGGTTTAGTTCCTTAATTTCTTCCCTTCCTTTTGCATGTCGTCGTAACTTACAAAGAATCTGTGCTGCTATATTACAAGAATTGCTCACTGGCAAGTCAAGCAAGACAATGCAGATATGATACAGGCCTTCTATTTTTTTCCAGTTGTTTAATGACAAAATCATACCTTAAATCAGTACTTAAAATTCTGATGTTTTATTCTGTGCAAGTAAAATTAAAAATTTAAATACAAAATAAGCACATTTTAAAAAACAAAATCATAGGTTAGTTTTACTCAATTATGACATATTAAAATAAGTAGCAGCTTAGTATCAAGACATTAGTGTGCACTTCTTTAATTAAGAACTGTTATTTTCTTTAGACCAGAGTCAGAACTTTGAATTTCTTGTATTTTGATTCATTATTTGACCTGGATGCCTTAACTCCAGCTATGTATCACAGGAATAGACTCAGTAATTTTCACGAGACACAAAGCCCTTACCCAATAAGCATTGGCACTGCATGAAACATGAGAACAGACAACAAATACATCTCACAGGTACTTGCTCTGGAGGGCACACGAGTATTCAGAATATTTGTAGTGGATTCCTCTTTCCTTAAGGTAGCAGTTGTGCTTTGAGGCATTTTGGAGTAGTTTGTTGGGATTCCACTGGTGATACTTAAAGTCATAGGAGTAGTGGATGGTCCTGTTGAACGAGTCAGGCTTGAGTTCACCTCGGCTGAATCTTTGATGTAGATTGTGTGTGTGGCTGCTGCTTCTTGAGAGCTAACCTTCCTGGTCGTCAGATCTGCTGGATAGAGGAGCAGGGGCCGGTCCGTGCTCGTGAACAATACGCTTTGGCTCGCGGTCGCCAAGCTCGGGACGTCCTTAGCTTTAAATTGTTTCTGCATTTTTACCATTTTGGTTGGTTCAGTGGCCCCTGGAGAAGTAGCTCTGTCTGCTGCCTTCATTCCTTTAATCATGAGGCTGGAGTCTGTGGCTGGGGCAGGCGCTGAAGTTGGTGTGGTGCTCATCCAAAGCACGGATTGATTAGCACAGGGAGCCCCCAGAACGTTGGCGGCCGTTCCCTGCACCCATCTAAGCAAATAGGGGATGTTTTGTTTGTCGCTGCAGGACCATGGGTTGTTGTACAGTGTTACTACCTGCAGCTGAAAGAGCTGGTCAAAAGCTTTGTCAGGAATGTGTGTGAACTTGTTGTTGTGCAGGTAGAGGCTTGTGAGGTGTTGTAGTCTCACCAGTGTTCCTGGGAGTATCTGGGACAAGAAGTTATTGGATAGATCCACTGTCTCTATGTTGTAGGGCATGTTGGTGGGAACTGTCCAAAGTTTGTTGCTACTGAGATTGAGGAACTTGAGGCTGCTCAGTGTGTTGTTGATCAGAACAGCTCTTTCCACCATATTCCTGGAAACATCGAGCACTTTGAGATTCCACTGGTAGGCTGTGTCGAGTTTCTGAAGAACTTTAATGTTGTTGTTTATGGCATATAATTCCCATAAGGATTTGGGCAGATGGGCAGGAACGTTCTTGAGCCAATTATTTGAAATATCAAGGGTCCTCAAATTGGTGAATCTCGTTAGCTGATGATCGAGATCTACAAACTGGTTAAAGGACAGATTTAAATACGTAATGTTGTCTTGAAGTCCCTGTGGCAGTACAGTGAAGTTCCTGCCCGAACAGTCCACATTCCTGTCGTTTCCTGAGCATGTACAGTTAGAAGGACAGATACCCCAAACAGTGGGTATGAAAACCAGAAGGACCAGTAGACAGGTAGATCTTTTCAATATCTGGTATTCCATTGTTGCCTGGAAATAAATACACCAAAATCACACCCTTTAAATCCATGTAATATATTTTATTTCTTTATAAGGGTTGTCTTTGCAATGATCACTTGCAGGAGAAATTAAGTTAAAAAAAAAATAAAAATCAATAAACCCCTTTGTGGCTTGGTCCTTTTTAGAATTGTTCAAGAGAGACTTTACAAAGCATCCCTTCATAGACTGTCATGTTGTCTGGCAGAATGAGACTTGTTTTTTCATCTCCCTTTCCCCCTCAAGCTCAAATGAGGGCTTTCTTCCGAAAATGCAAGTCTCTTCCAAATGTTATACAATGTCTGCTTCTTGTTTTTAGTGATTTCAAGCCTATATTATGTTTGGAATAATGTGTTCTTTTATACAGGATGAAAAAATGGCTGTCAACTGGATCTGCTTTACAAATCTCTGCAGCAGTGTAGCAGTCCCCCCCCATACAAGCACGCTGTTTGCTTAAGTAGAATCGGTTAAAATACATCTTAAACTGTTAGGAATTTAGGCTGAAACTGAAATTCCATGTTCATGCTAACATGCACATTATTATTTTTCCTTATTATAGTGTTAATTACATTCTCAAAGCTGGTAACACATGTTTCAAAGCTGAATTAATGTTAGTAAGAAATCTCTGACACTGCAGCAAATTTCTGGTGCAAGCATCTGTCATCAACTAGTAATTTCATTCTTCTTTCTGTCTCTAATTTTGTAGTAGGTTTTTGTGATTAAAAACAAAAACACAAACTTACCGTCATCTCTGCTGCAGTATCAGCACATCATTCCTGTGACAGATTGAAGCTTAGAGGTCGTCTTGTTCTAGAGAGTAGCTACAGTTGCTGTCTGTGGGTTGTGCTTGCTTCTTCAGCTGCATCGTATTGCTGGGGCTCTGCAACCACCTGATCTGCACTACACTGGAGGACTGCAGAGCTGTCGCTGGTGCTGACTCAAATTTATTGCCAAGTGAGCATATTCAGTGAAATAGTTGGGTTTTATAATTTGGATCAGTTAACTTCTCCGTGCCTGTATTTGATGCTGTTAGTGCATCAGGACAGAGCGTGCAGGGCTGCCCGCAGGAGCCGTGCCGCCTGAGATTTCCGTAGGCTCTTTCGGCTTAAGCTGCGACTATTTAAATGTTGCTGTTTAAAAAGTCATGTTAAGTTGTGTTCGTTTTTACCTTCCATTAACCTCTCCTCCTGTAATAAAGGTTACTGTTAATTTAGGTTTCCTATCTTAAGCTACACTGCCAGAATATCTTTTCATCATTTTAAAACATTCGGTTTGCTGCTCAGATCAGACTGTGGCTCTATGGTCAGGTATCATATAGCTCAGCTTGGACAGTTGGCAGGTTTCTGTAGGAAATCTGTCTCTGAATTTCTCCAAGCAACACAAGAGTGCATCTAGTTTATAATGCTGTTAATTTTAACGTGGTGTAATAGAAAAAAGCCTTAAAAAAAAAAAAAGTTGGCATAATTTGAATGCTGCTCTTCAGGCATACACAGTCATACAGCTTATGTAAAGGTGAGAAAACATTGTAAGTGTCTTTTCCTATGTCCATATTTATGCACAACAGCCTAGAACTGTATTCGCATAGCTTGTGACTTTAATTTTTAGTGGTAATTTAAAGGTTTTGAAGTTTATTATTATATGTGCAAACATGTGCTCTGTGCAACATCCTCTCTCCCTACGCAAACTCGGAACTACAAACTCTCTGACATTTTGCAGAGATGCTGTAGAAGGTGAGTGTCAGCAGATCGTAGCTTCTATCCGTAAATCTAATACATTCAATACCGGTAAAAAAAATACAAAAACACCCCAACAAACTTACCTCTGAGACCACCCTCCTACTTCCCCCAAAAAAGTTGCCTCATGAAAATGCATGGTCTTAGGATAGTGAGCTTCACTTGTACTCAAGGCTCAGAAGGGAATATGTCAAACACGTAAACACCTTGAGCTGAAAGGAATCTGGTGTCCAGGCAACATTAAATTAATTTTTAAAGTTTATATTAATAATAGTGAGTGCATTCTGAAAATACTGCTTCCGAGGAAGAGATTAGTCAATGTGCACAACTAATTCTGCTAGTTATTTGTCTGGGTGTTCTGCAAACTGTTTCTATTTTATCCATAAAAATCAGAAGTATTTAGGTAAAAGAAAGGCTTTTTGTACTTGTTCTTGAAGTTTGGAGCTGTTTCAGCTTTTCAGTGACCCTGTATTAACTGTTCACTTGCACTGTTCTCTGCTTTACCACAGTCACTGGAGGTTTTACATGAGTACGTTTTTGGCTGTTAGGAGGATGTGTGTGAGACCTGTAACCCATTGCTACCAAGTTGTTACCCCATCACGTGCAGAAAATGGGCCTCTATGAAAGGAGATACGTTTGTATGTCGAGGGATTTAGGTTTTGTTTTTAATTCAAAGCTTTTCATCTAAGCAAATGCTCGGTTGTGCTTCAAGTGACCAAAACATCTTTGAATTAGAAAGCTTTATTGAAATTAACTTGGATTCATCGCCTTCACTTACACAGCCTAGTAAAACAAACAATTTTTAGAAGCTCAGGGTGCCTCTAAAGCTGTTCTGTTGCCTGAAAGCCCCATGTCCATGTTACATATATGTATATCCTGACACACAAAGATTGCATACTCTGTTTTCTGTAGTCTCCAGAATCTGGAATCAGATAACCAGTGGGTACAATCCCCATTGTGCTTTGAAATTTGCATCAGACAGAAGCGGGTTGTTCCCTTTTGTGAAAGCTGAAGTTAAGAAGCACTGGGGAAGTGCCCGCGCTGTGTTCTCGCTCTTCTTGCCCACGTCCACTTCTCCTTTTTTCAGTACTTCATTTAATCAAAATGTGAAGTGTGCTGGAAGTCGACTTTGGCAGTCTGACAGGGGTGTTCTGGCTGGGGCAGTGGTTCGTGAGTCTCTTGAATGAGTAACTCGGGTGGTGGGGGCAATTGTTCCTCTGCTTCTGAGTGCAGTTCCTGGTACTTGCTCAGATCTGAACTGTCATCCTCAGTTGGTTCCCTGAGCCAGTTGGGTGGAGGAGGCAGATCTGGGGATTCGGGTAAAGGCGCTGGGTGAGGACAGGAGTTGTGTGCATGGATTGCTGCTTCTGAGGTGGGAGCTGGAGATGCATCCGTGTTGGAAACTGAGGTCCTGGCTGCAGAGCAGTCTTCTGCTGGTGGAGGCAATTGGCCGTTGTCATTGCTGGCAGTGCAGTGGGATGGTTTCTCTGGTGCCACAGGTTCCTGCTGTAAGTGTGTGTCTTGTTTCAGTTTCCAAGGCAACATAAATAAAACTGATGAACGTTTGGGGGCCTGGTCAGAGTCCATGAAGATGTCAGGTGTGTCTCCATCTGCAAATGGAGAGCGACCTGCCCAATTTGAATCAGCTGGAACTGGCCTCTTGCAACATTTCCACAGAAGAATGATAATAATAGCCACTAGCATGCTGATCAAAATGGTGCCAATTATGGGTGCTGCTATCCAGCTGTCATCGCTAGCTTCTGCTTTGGGGAACTGAGGCGGTGTCATAACAGCCAGTGCTCTTCCAGATTTGTGTGAGTGGAGTCCGGTTGCTTGCAGCTGATACACAGGAGCTTGGTCTTCTCCTGGACTCCCAATAGTGGTGTGTGCACTTCTGTTCATGGAAGTGTTTTGAGGTATTGCTGTAGAAAGGGATTTCCAGATTTCTCCACAGAAGAGAACCAGTATTACTTGGTTGCTGGCCATTTTCCTGCAGCCTCTATAAATATGTCCTCTCCTGTAGCAG
>NW_010319722.1:25402-58433 GCF_000700745.2 Antrostomus carolinensis
GGCGTTTGTGGTGTAGTTATGCTTTACTGACACCAGACAATTTCATGTTAATACTGTAGTAGTGAAAATAATTTTCAGCTCTGTCTAAAATGCCGGGTCTGTTCAGTTTGCACAATCAGCAGGTTTGTCGCTGACTTTACAAACAGGCAGGTTTTCACCTTTATTGATCAGTCTAATTAAGTCACTTTGAAGAGAGGGTCTTTATTATTATTACCTTTTTTCACCTTACCAGAAAAAGGCATCAGCAGAGAAGTCCTAACAGTGTGTCAAGACAACAACGTTTATCAATCATGTAAATGGTTCTGGTCCTGGGACAAAACATGAAACACTCACAGCGGTGTTGGCAACCAGGATTGGCACGAGTAAAGAAAATAGTCTTGTTTCGATGGGTTTGAGCTGAGACCGAAGTCAGGCTCCTTACAGTTCTCTTAAACTTTTATTTCCTGTTCTTGCCTCTCTTCAGCAGTTAAGGGTAGAGTGTAATAATTTTTTTAAAGTTTCCAGATACTGATGCTGTAATGGAATGGCATTCTAATGCTAAACTGGTTTTATTACTAAATTCCTCCATGTGGAACACTTTTCTGCAAAGAAGGAGATTGTGTTAATGTTGATAAAATGACAGACTTTTTTTTTTTTTAAATTCTCTCCCTCCCCATACTGTTTAGAGTTCAGGTCTCTGAAGGTCTCTGTATGAAACAAATAATCAAATCCATCCACTACATTGCATTTTTATATCTGAAGTTACTGTCATGCAATTTGAGCTAATTTATTAGTTACTGTAATGCTAGTCATGTGAAGCTGTTCCTGGGAAATTAATATGTGTAAATCTTGGTGGGTTTATGAATATGTGAAACTAAATTTCAGATAACAGGGTAAACACCTATGATTAGTAAATTAGTGTTTCTTGAGAACGTTACGATCTAAACTCTGTAAGGTTTATAACAGGTAAAAATCATTCAATTTAGTTTTCTTCTGCTCCCCTCTTTTCAAAATACAGTCAAATAATATGGAGTTGCTGATAGTTCATAGTAACAGCATCAAACAACACGTATTTGAAACCCTCATGCTTTTAAGACACAGAGATTCAGCAAGAGCTTGCATACGCCCTGAAGTCGGGGCACTCACGGTGCCACACAGGGCAGTTCCATCTCACACCAAGCAATACAAATGTTAAGCTTTCCCATCTTGAAGTGGATTCTTACCTGCACATTTGTCTTCTCTCAAGCGAGCAGCATCTGTTTGAAGCCGTAAGAAGAGAGACCGTGTGCTGAGGGTCAAGCAGCTTAAAATGGCTCGTTTCATGTTGAAGTAGGTTTGTGCAGCTGAAAAGGAAGTTTGCCAACGCTTGCTGCAGGAAATGTCGAGAGTGGGGAGGTTACAGAGAGCTGCATGCCTTAGGAGCAAACTTTTCAGCTCTGTTTTTATAAAACTCAAATATTTAAGTGTTTGTGGCTTTTGTTCTGTGTGCGTGCTCTCATCATCATTAGTGGAAAAGCAACTTGAGGTTCATTACAGTGAGTCACAGAAAGAGATCTGATCGCAGGATGCCAGCTTGCTTCTGCGTCCTCCTTTGTGTGGTTGCGTTAGAAAGCAGATAACTACAGATTCACCCTTCTCCTTCCCCTCCTCGCCATGTTATTTTTCTGTCTGGACAACTTTGGGACCTGCTGCCGTTGTTAATGGAGGGCTGTGCTCTCTGACCAGCTGTTTTCCCACTGTCTGTCTTTGTCTGTACCATGGAGTGTAACCCAACCTACTTTTTTTGTCTCCCTGAGCATTTTTGCCTAGGAAGGCTGCCTGGCAAAAAGAAACCCTCACAGATATCTCCTCGTGGTATTTTGCAAGTATATCCTGCCAGTGCCAAGTAGCTTCCGCAGCTTCTTCATCTCCTCCTGCTTCTCTTCTGATTGCACTAGTTCTCTTTTTCACTCTCCCTGCTCCTGCAGCAAACACAAATCCTGATCCCGTACTCACATTAGAACTCACAGTGTCTTCTCCGATTCCTTCATCTCATCCCTGTTCTCTTCAACCCGCACAGTCTCCACCTGCCTTTTGCCACAGTTCCCACCTCATTGACAGTTTTTTTTCCTTCTTGTTTTTCCTTCTTTCCACCAATATGCTCGTGATTCTTTCCTTTTTTACCTGTTTTTTTGGTGACACTCCTGGTTTACCCCTTTAATCTGCTGCCCACTGACAATGTGCTGTGTTCCTGTCTGCAGACTGGTGAACTCTTACAGATCCGCTCCCGTTTCGGTTCCGTTACCTTCCTACACCAGGTTAGACTCTGACGTTTGCTATCTCAGATTCTTTTTTTAGTACTTGAACAGCCTCTGCTGTTGCCTCCTGATCTCATGGTCCTTCTGGGGAAGGAGAAGGGAACTGCATTGCAGCATCCCCCAACCCTGCCCTTTAGCTCTCTTCCTGTCACCAGTGTGAGATGTTCGCAGTTGTTTCCTCTGAGTACTAGGTTGTCATCACTGATCTGTCACAGTTTGCCCTGATTCTTCTCCTGGCTTTTCTCCTCATGTTTTGGAAACGCCTGACATAATCCTCTGTCCTGCCCTTCTGCTTGTGTGTTGTGTTGCACCTCCTCCCCTGGAGCTCTAAGGTCTGAATATGTGGGTTTGGGCAGATTTATTTTTTTCCATCTCCGATGAACTTATTTTCTAATGACTCCCAGTTGTGAGCTAAGCTTGCAAACTCCTCCCACCTTTATCTTCCCTACTCCACAAACCACCTTTGACACAGGCAATTGCATTTTTTTGAGATCTTGCGCTCTCTTGACTTCCATGATACTCTCTTGCTTCTCTGTTGCTTCTTTACTTGCCTTTTAAAATGAGTTTATGAGTGTTGTAATGGAATATGAATTGGGAATTCAGTCATATCCTCATTATTTCAAACTCATACAGGCATCTCTCATAGCAAAAATGTTTATTGCAGATGCCCAGGATGTTTAGAGCTTTGTTGTTATGCAGCTTTAGGACTTGTAACCATGGTGCAACAGAAGTTCTTTAACCCAAGAAGCAGCCTGTGAAAAGCTTCGCAAGTTTCCTTAAAATAGCAAAGCTCTGCTGTAGTGAGCCCAGGTACACACGTCTCCCCGGAAAATGGGAAAATCGGGTCTCTGAGAATAAAGAAACGAGACGTTGTGGTGGTTTTGAATAAATTATTGACGTGTTCTAATTGTTTGTGTCAGGACAAAGTGGAGTGTGTTTCTGTGGTGCAAGAAAGCACAGCTGGTCATCAGAGGAGACCTTTACTGACCTTCAGCAAAGGTTATAGGAATATAATATTAAAAAATGCTTTCTTGTGTGATATTTTTTGTAATATTTTGACTTACAGAATTAGTATCACAAGTTATTTTAAAAATTATGTTGCTAGTTTATTGGAGATAACAAATTGAAACAGTTCTCGTATTCTAACATAAAATACAAACTTCATATATTCATACACAAAATCAAAACACAATAAATATGACTGAAATCTCAGTCTGGTTCAAAAGCAATTAAGCTGGTTTAAGAAGTTCTTGATGGAAAAACCTGAAAGGGCGATTTGAGAGGGACTGGTTCCTGAATCCAAGTTGTGACTGAGTGATGTTTTTTCTTTAAAAAGCGACTGGGTTATACCTGCGTAGCACCTTATGGTGTGTTGTTCCCCCCCAGTGATCGTGGAGAATGGGCAGACTTCTCTCTTTTTGTTTTCTCACCATGATTTCTGGTCAAAGGAGTGAAACTGGTGGTCTTGACACTACTTACAGAAAGCTGTTTAGCACAGTCTTATTCCGTTCTAGGTCTGCGGGTTGCTACAGCATTCCCACTGTCGTAAAAGGAAAAGCCCCAAGGTCTGAATTTAGCTTTCTTGTGTTAAAATTCATCTTGTTACTTGGAAGCTATTTTTTTGCCTTAGCAAAATGTGTACAGTTATTTACAATGATGTAAAAAAGACAAAAGGTGAGGTTTTTACCTGAGCATGAATTAAATCTCAACTATAAAATTGGTTAAAATGGGTTTGTGTGACTTTGGTTCTTTATTTTCCTGTTCGTTATCTGTTCCTTTAGTGAGTTTCTCAGTAGTTTCATCTTCAGCTGTCCTTTGGATCGCAGCATCTCTCCCTGATACCAAGTCTTGCATTATCAGGTCAGTTCCAGTTGTCTCCTTGGGCATCCTCTGCCACGTTCCTGCTGCAGTTGGCCATAAACTGTTAGTCGCCAGAATATCACCGTTGCTCCTGGGCCTCCGCTTTCCTTGCTGAGTTTTTTTGAGATAGGACATTTTGTTTGCTATGATGACAGTCGACAGGAATAAGAAGGTGCAGATAAGCACAAGTACTGCTATTATAATGAAGCAAATCAGTATGAGAGACCTGTTGTCTTCACATGTTTCTTTTGTCGTTGTACTCCTGGGTTTGCTGGTGTTCCTGGGTCCTCCAGTAGCAGAAACAGCACTTCTGGCAGGGGAAGATGTTGAATTTTGGGCCGTTGTGGAGGATAAGGATGTCTGAGTACTTGTCTGCATTTCAGAAGTGGTTGTTTTGCTGCTGAAATTGATGCTCAGAGGAGGGTTTGTTTTGGCTTCTGTTATGTTCTGGCTTCCACTTAGGTTTTGGCTGATAGGATTCCAGGTATCAGTTATAACCCTGGGATAATCGGTACGGTTTGCGCTTGTTTGCAAACACAAAAAAAAGATTATCATGACAGGGAAAGCAAAATGTGGTTTACTATGGCTCTGTGTCTTCATCTTCCTGTTTAGTCACCTGCAAAAATACAAATCATGGTATTAGTTTAGCAAATAGTCGTTCTGAGGGGTTTGAATCAGGATTTCTCTGGGAGCAGTAGGCAGCAGACTTTTTGATGAAGAATATGTAACTTGACCTCATTTTTAGTGCATTTAGGAAGAAGAGGTCAAGTACTTGGTATTCTGAAAGAGCAGGTTGTCTGAAACCTCTGACAGTTTGAGCTTCATAGAAAATACATGAAGATTAAAAAAGAACATGGAGCAGAGAGAGAGGAAAGTGTTTCCTGCGGGCACTCAGTGATGTGGAGGCAGACGCTGTGGTAGTTCCTCCTCTTTGGTAGTTCCTCCTCTTTAAAGCTGCCCAAATTACCACGCAAAGTGGATCAGTTCTGCTTTTACACAGCAAGAGGAGAAGCCCTTACCCTAAAACATGTAAAGTTTACAGATTACTGCTTTGGACTTTCCTGTGTTCCCCTGAATGGGGGAAATGTAACGATGCTTGTAAAGACAGTCAGGTGAAAAACCTTCATCTAAAATGTTCCTGTAAGTGACAGCAGTGACTGACTTTAATTGTTTCTGTTTCTTAGCTCAGCTGTCTGGTGTATTTCAGAAATGCCTAGGAAGATTTTTGTTTGCTAGTTTTTCTGCTTTATTTTACAAAAGCCTATTTATTACAAATGTACTTACCACAGATTTTTCTCACAAACATGCTGCATACAGATTGTGACATTTTCTTTAAAACACCTGAGATGATATTACCATTAATATGTTCTGTTACACAGAATGTCTAAGAACAAAATTCTTCCTTTGAACGTCACAAACTACATTTCTTTCAAATAGAAATAGTACAGAGAATGACCAGAAGTAACAGGGCTATTTTTAGAAACACATTTGTTCTTGAAACTATTATTTTAAAGGTAACCAAGCATTTCTGTGTGTTTGTAAGATCAGGTAATTTTGAAATATTCCAGGCAATGTTTATCACACTCAGAAGTTACCATGCCTACCAAAGAACATAATATGTTCACTCCCAAAAATCAGAGGGGTGAACTTCCCTATCCTGCAAAATCCAAACGGCAGTCCTTCGGATTGCTGAAGTCCTTCGGGAAAAGGAAAGTGATGTGCCTGACAGGTAACCAGGGAACAAACGATGGGTGTCTCCTTACGTGACAAAGGAACAGCGGAAGATCAATGTATCTCTAACTTTGCAGTTCACCCATAACATAAAATCAGGCTCCATGCCGAGATGAATCCTTACTGTTAATTTAGGAACATGGCAGTAATGGGCTACAGCTCAGGTAGGATTTTTATCTTTCCGTGGCAGAGGCTGCCTTGGAGCATACCTTAAAAAGGAGCAAAGCAAAACCAGCAAACCTGTTTTTGGAAACAAAACAACATTTCACATAAAGTTTCTGCATGTCCTGCAGCCTGTCCAGATAAACTCCAACAACTCTGCAACTCTGCCTGCTCCCTCCGAGAGGACGGGGAGTCCAGTGCGAATTGTCACTGTCTAGACCAGATGTGCTTTTCTTAAAAATAAACAGGCTGATGTTGTTAAGGGCTTCGCTTCAAAACATGAGAGCAAAGGAACTGGCCATCAAAGAGCTGGTTTTTCTTTTTAGTTCAGCCCTTTGTGCCTGTATCCCTGGGGTCGTCTGTCAGGGCACAGTAAGATCTGCAGCGCCCAAGAACAACAGAGCGAAGCAGCGAGAGTCGCTGTGGATTCCTCAGAGTCTGATTATGAATAATCTTTAACATTGCTGAACACACACTGACACCAACTTCCTTCAGTCACCCGGAAAGAATCTTTTTATAGCTTGTTACAATTTTTTGAGTTACTCAAACTTCTTTAAAAATACTTTTGCATATAATTTTCTACAAAATCTAAGAAACTTTGAAGTGGAACTTAAAACAGGAGAAGGAAAATGTGTACTTACCTTGCCAAGATGGAGTCAAAAGAAAACCGATGTTTCAGATACTTGGTTCTTTAACAACAAAATGTCTTTGTGCGTATATTTGCTCGTAGGATGCAAACAACTGTTAATGTAAAGCAAGTAGATTGAGACAATGCTGGTATTTTTTAAGCAAATCTGTAACTGAAATTATGTCGTTTACTCTAAGTGGAGAACTAAAACCACAGAGATGACACACTTCCTTTTTGTAACAACTACACCATGACATGTTAGAGGGGGAAAAACACCAACTTGCCCAAATTAGCTCTCAGAACAACAGGAAGTAACACAGGGGAAGAAAAGAGTATCTTCAGCAGACAAACGCTGATGAGATTTATCTCCTCAGTTACCCTCTGCTCAGGTGATTTACCTCAAATGTTCTCCAGAGCAGTGTCCCAGTACCCTCAGAACTGCACACGTGCTTACGGGATTTATCAGCTCTTTCCATGGCCGGTAGGTTTGCTGTGAAGCAGTTGAGTTACTGCTAAGCTTCAAACTGTGATAGGTATTTAAAAGTACCTTGGATGTTCCTGAGCTACTGCTGAGTTTGATTTTTACTTAATTCTTCCCAGTTGAATTTTGTCTGCTGTGCTCACTCTGGAGACTCGGTTTAGGTGGGTATGCTGCCCAGTCTCAGAACATTCAGAGAATCGTTAAATGAGAACAAAAGGTTCTTAATATTTGTGTATTACCTGGACGTTGTTCTGTGAAGAGTTGTTTTGTAGACAGATCCTCTGTACTACTTGGGGGACTGACCATTCTTAGCAGCACTCTACCAGGTGTGTTAGTGTGCTGTAGTGTAGCAAATGAAGACTGTGAGACCCTTTGAAAAAGTTGGTACGTGGATGCTTAATTAGTCTTAAATATGACTTCTGAAATAAATGTATTTTACCACTTCTAAAAGTAGATATAATTTGAATCTCTAAACAGGTTTAAAAGTTAGTTTAGGAGACTTGTACTTTTATTTTTAAAGAAACTCTGAGCTCTTTTCATGTAATCCAGTTTTGATCCAGTGGATGCACTGTTGCTGTCCAGCATGGATTTTATTTTCCCTTGTAGTTGAAGAAACCTCCTGTCTGGCTGGAGGTTTCTTGGCTGTGGTAGGATGTGTGGCACTTCAGAATGAAGTTGAGTTAAATCCCAAGTCAAGCTTCATCACACTGGGCACTGACTTGGTTGGAGTGTGAGCCATGACACAGTAGGAACAGTTGCCTTTAGGCTGTTGTGCTGGTTCAGTGTCACAGCCTTGGGTCGATGGTATTTTTAGAGCTACGTGAAAGATCCATCTGGTTGGTGTGGTCACGGTGTGTGTAATACACCATCCAAACCTTGGTAATGTGGATGGAAAAGCAAACCCAGCAGTGTCTGTCTTCTTTCTTACAGATTCAAGACTGGTCAGATCAATGGAGATTTACTGATATACCACGTCCTGCTCACTCTGAAGCCATACTATGCAAAGCCATATGAAATTGTAGTGGACCTCACACACGCCGGCCCCAGTAATCGCTTTAAAACAGACTTTCTTTCTAAATGGTTTGTAGTTTTTCCAGGCTTTGCTTATGAAAACGTCTCAGCAGTTTTTATTTATAACTGTAACTCTTGGGTCAGAGAATACACCAAATACCACGAAAGGCTCTTGACAGGTTTGAAAGGAAGCAAAAGGCTTATTTTCATAGACTGTCCAGGGAAACTGGCAGAGCACATTGAACACGACCAGCAGAAACTCCCAGCAGCTACCTTGGCTTTGGAGGAGGACTTGAAAGTGTTCCACAATGCTCTCAAACTGGCTCATAAAGACACCAAAGTTTCTATTAAAGTAAGTTCTTTCAGTGCTGTTCCTAGTGAATTGTTGTATTTTTGTAAGGTTTTGAATAAGATTTTACTGTCTCTTAGCTCTCCTCTCCTGTCTTGAGGAGAAGTCACAGCTGACTAGTGTGCCTCTGTAGGAAATATAAAATTTCTTACATTTATCTTTATAAAACTAGAAGTGTTGTCAGACTTTGCATTGTTAACAATAGGTGCTGAACCATTCTTCTGTTTTCTTTCTAAGGTTGGGTCGACAGCTGTGCAGGTGACATCAGCAGAACGAACAAGAGTCCTGGGACAAACAGTGTTTTTAAATGATATTTACTATGCCTCTGAAATTGAGGAAATCTGTCTTGTTGATGAGAACCAGTTTACCTTAACCATTGCCAACCAAGGCACACCACTCACCTTCATGCACCAGGAGTGTGAAGCCATCGTTAGGTCCATCATTCACATACGGACACGGTGGGAGCTGTCGCAGCCAGACTCCATCCCACAGCACACTAAAATCCGTCCCAAGGATGTGCCTGGAACGCTACTGAACATCGCGCTGCTCAACCTGGGAAGCTCAGACCCCAGTTTGCGGTACGGATCTTCTCAATTTAGATCAACTTTGTTAAAAATGTGAATTCTTTCCAAGGTTTTCTTAGTGTTAGCAAATCTCTCTTGAAAAAAACCAATTTTTCTTTCACCACAACTCAATAAAATGTACTTTGTAATATAAAGACAGATTGGGTTTTCTGGAGGTGGAGAAAGGCAAACAGACTGGCGTATAGGAAGCTTGATTTCTCTTTACAAAGAGAGCACAAGCTCCCACTTGGGCTTTGCACTATCAGCTTTTGAGGTGCATTTGGTTTTCATGGTGTTGACCTTCTTGTTTAAGAACGTGGGAGCTGTACCTCTTAGAGCAGGCTCTTGGATCTTGTCTGAGGACTGCCTCGGGCTGGGTGCTGGCTCCAGGGCAGCCTCTGGGGCCCTTGGTAGTCTCTCTCCCAGGAACTCAAGGCCTTTCTGAGAAGTCCAGTGTAAAGTCCTTCGAGTGTAACTCTTTTACCTCATCAGAAATTGTTTAAAGCAAGTGGAGGAGTAATTTATTTCATTTCTTCAAGGCAAATGTTGTTGTCTCTGAATTTTAACTGGTGCAGGGAGAAAGTTCAGGATTTGAATGTAATGTCTTGCATAGCAGTATTGATTTGACGTTTAAAATGTCAGTACTGCTCCTGTGGAGCCTTGGTGTAACGCATGTGTGTTAAAATGTGCAAGAAAACTATTACAAGTCACGTTGCTTGCTTTGTTACAGGTCTGCTGCCTATAATCTTCTATGTGCCTTAACCTGTACCTTTAATTTAAAGATTGAGGGCCAGTTACTGGAAACTTCAGGTCTGTGTATTCCTGCCAACAACACTCTGTTTATTGTATCTATTAGTAAGACTCTTGCAGCTAATGAACCTCACCTTACCTTAGAGTTCTTGGAGGAGTGTATCTCTGGATTTAGCAAATCTAGTAAGTATCACTAGTATTCCTTAATGCAAAGCATAAATTTGAAAACATTTCAGTTGATAGCTGTCTAGCTCAGGCAATTGAGCTTCCTCATCTTACTAAGTCACAGTAAGTTTAAACTGCAAATGCTTCTTAGAGCTGTTTTCAAGATTATCCATTTATATCTGTTTCTTAAGGATCAAGTTGTGCAATACTCTGTGGCCAGGCAGTTTCACAGGCTGGAACGGCATCTGTTGGAGCAAAAACATGACTTTTCACATTTGATTGTGCCCTTTCCTTTCTCATGAAGTAGACTTTAAAAAAAAAAAAAAAAGGGAAATGCCTTTTAAACTTTGAAATTAATTTTAAAACAAGTTTTACTAGACCTCTCGTTTAGAGGAGCGAGTTCATTCTGAGAGATCACAGCACGAATTACTCGGTTTATATCGCTGCAGATAGTTTTGTAGCGCGAGTACTTTGGATCAGTCTCTATCAGGCTGTTATTCATTCACCAAAAATAGAGAATATTGCAGAACAAAAATCAAAATTTGAGGTCGATGATAGTGAGAGTTTGAACTCCAGAATATGCAAATTATGGAATTACAGGATTCTTTAGTCATATCACAATGAATCTTTTCGGATTGATGATCTCTCTCAGTTGTAAATCTGGTTGCACTACTTTTGTCATCCTTTTTTCCAGGCATAATCCAGCTCTGACTTCACTGTTGGAAGCTGTTTAGAATACATTCTCAAGATTAAAAAGAAATTATCTTAAGTAGTTCTGCCTAGTCCTGCATGTACACATCTTTGTCACATCTCTTAAGACATTAAAATGTCGACATCTCCTTGCCAGGTTCCTACAGCAGTTTCTTGGGTGTCATTATTAGTGTCTGTTTCTGTTTGAAGCTTGTCTGTTTGCCCAGTATTATTTGCTCAGCTCTGATAGTGATTATTTTAGACAATAAAACTGAAAGCAAAAGTGCTCACAAATAACTATTTACTCATCGATAGAGACCAGTGCTGATTTTGTGTTACAAAGTGAATTTTTGTTTCAGGTATTGAGCTGAAACATCTCTGTCTGGAGTACATGACTCCCTGGCTGTCCAATCTGGTCCGATTCTGTAAACACAATGATGATGCCAAGCGCCAGCGAGTCACTGCCATTCTCGATAAGCTGATAACGATGACAATAAATGAAAAACAGATGTATCCTTCTATTCAGGCTAAGATCTGGGGAAGTCTTGGACAGGTACAAAGTCTGCATTAATTTATTCCAGGTTGTTTATCAGCAGATTATAGAGTTTTTAACCACCTAAATGTTAATGCGGGAAATTGAAATGGATCTTGACATGACCTGAGTATTTCAGCTGTGTGGAGAGTTGGGTGCAAGTTCTGAAGTTTCCATTCTAGAGAGTACTTCATAAAATCATTAATGAACTCTGGCCCCCAGGGAGAACTGAAAGTTAAAAATCTTTGGTATTAGAAGTCGTTATTTAATCCAAACCCCTGGATGCATGGATGTTGGATGGAGAGAACAAAGTCCTGGCATTCAGAGCTGTCGTAGGCGGGTGGCATTGAAAGAACTTTTTTCTTTTTTTTTTTCTGTTTACACTTTTAAAACAGAAACATTGTAATTACAATTAATAGAATATCAGTCTTCCAGTTGATCATTAGCTTAACACTTCACCAAATTCTGTCCTCATCCTCCCTGCAAAGTAAAGAAAATAAAAAAACAAAGCTGATGTCATATACGTCATTGCCAAATTCTGTCCTCACCCTCCCTGCAAAGTAAAGAAAATAAAAAAAAAACAAAGCTGATGTCATATACGTCATTTGTGAAGGAGGAGTCTAGATAAGAGACCTGCTCACCACCTTGATATCAACTTCCTCATTGTCATACTGTTTTATTTTTGTTAACTCATCCAAACTGATGCAGCATCACAAAGCTTTGAGTCTTACTTTTTTTTTTAATTTGATACATGAGAAAAAGCTTTTTCCTGGTAGCCGCATTCACACATGGCTAACGCGCTAAGCAAAATCTTTGACAGATGAGATCTTGCTTGTTTTCTTGGAAGTATGTTTTTTCCACCACTTCAAATCCACTTTCTTCTTACTTAGGCTCAGCATTTAATGAATAGTTATACTTTAAAATGGAAAATAAAATTTAAAAAAATACAAACTAAATTATAGTTCCTCCACAGTTCTGAAGCACTTGGATCTGGAGTCAAACGTGATGGAATTAATCTTTATACTTCTGATACTTAGGTTAGACTATTTTGCAGAAGGATAACATATCACTAAAGCTGATGCTTCAGTTTATGGTAGTTATGCATCTTCAGCTCGAGAAATGAATGATAGCTTGTTTAAAAGGTGGTTTATTGTGGAAAAATAAAGTTAATCCGACTGATAAAAAGGGATTTTCTTTCTCTAACAGATAACAGATCTCCTTGATGTAGTGCTGGACAGCTTCATCAAAACGAGTGCCACGGGGGGCTTGGGATCCATAAAAGCTGAGGTTATGGCAGACACAGCTGTAGCACTTGCTTCTGGAAATGTAAAATTGGTTTCAAGTAAAGTGAGTTCCCTCTTTGCCTTCATTTCCTTTTATATAATAATTTCAGCTCATATAGTAATGTGACACAGAGATGCTTTCTGAGAACTCAGCACAGGCAACAATGCAAACAACATGATAAAATAGGTTCCAAGCAATAGAATAATAGCAATGTTAAATTTTAATGGCTTTTACTGAATTCTTGAGCTCTGATCTTTGTTTGTGTAAAGCAAAATGGTTGCTGACTTTGCAGGTGATTGGAAGGATGTGTAAAATAATCGACAAGACCTGTCTGTCTCCAACTCCTACCCTGGAACAGCATCTGATGTGGGACGACATCGCTATTCTGGCACGTTACATGCTGATGCTCTCCTTCAACAACTCTCTGGACGTGGCAGCACATCTCCCCTACCTCTTCCACGTGGTTACTTTGTTGGTGGCCACTGGTCCCCTTTCTCTCAGAGCTTCCACCCATGGTCTCGTCATCAACATCATTCATTCTCTTTGCACCTGTTCGCAGCTTCACTTTAGTGGTAAGGGGTTTTTTTCAGATTTTCAGTTAAGCTCATTGCTCCTTAGATTGTTTAATATTTGAGTTGTCTTTCTCTCTTTAAACTGTTCTGAGAGTTTGAATGTACCGTGTTGTAATTCAGCTTGCGTGAGGATGCGATCTACAACAAATGAGTATGGAATTAAAAAAATACTGTCTGGTGTAGAGCAGGTGCATCATGTAAATTGTATAACGGGTTTTAGAAAAAGAGAAGAAAGTACTAGGAGGTTCCTGTAATGCAGAGAAAGGAGAAAATACGTCTGTGCTAAAACTGGCTGATGTGCATCTTTTGAATGGTTGCGTAATGTGGTAACAAAAATATCAATTACATAAGGGAATTGTGAAACTATTCTGTTAAAACAGGTATTTTGCATACTGCTGTATTTTAGTAGTCCTAAAATAATTGGTATTAGCAAATATGTAGCTGTCACTTCTTACCACAGAAGTACAGTATTAAACCAGGCTAGATCTTGTGCAGAAAAAATTTAAAAGTTTATGTAATCTTGTCTTTTTTAAGTATCTGAAATCTCATTTTATATCTATAGATATCAACAGAGTGAGCATATGAATGCACACACAGCCATACATTTATACGTATAAAGAAAAGCTTTCATTTGACACACAAAGACAAACCTTCCTGTTTAAACAATGAAGTTTGTGTGTGAAATGAAGTGTGCTGAAATTAAATGAAAATACAGAACTGTACAAATATTCAGTGCTAGTAGCAGGGCTGCCATTTTCTGCTCATATAAGTGGCTTTCTTCATTTTGGTGCCAGAGCCAAAAGCAGAATTTGGTTGCAGTTTGAACTGACATTCCTGTTGGTATTTCAAAGCAGGAACTCTCCAGGTTCCCATTTTCTGAAGCAGTGTGAGGAGAAGTCTCACAGAAACACATCTGTAAACAAGTTCCTTCCTACCTGTGTTCAGAATACATCTCCCTGGTGACTGGTTTCAACAGCAGCAAAGAAAATTCCAGTATTGGAAGGTGCCAAGTGACATATAGGATAATTATCTATTCTTGTGTTCATGGGAGGGTGAGTCTAAGAGTGTTGAAATATGGATTAGATTTCAGTGGTTTAAATTTAATATGTAAAAATTTTTCAACAGAGGAGACCAAGCAAGTTTTAAGGCTGAGCTTGACTGAGTTCTCTCTGCCCAAATTTTATTTGCTGTTTGGGATCAGCAAAGTGAAATCGGCCGCAGTGATAGCGTTCCGATCCAGCTATCGAGACAGATCGTTTTCACCTGGCTCCTATGAACGGGAGACTTTCGCACTGACTTCATTGGAAACTGTTACTGAGGCTTTGTTGGAGATCATGGAGGTATGTGATTCCAAACAAAACTAACGATCCATCAGGGAAAGCGGCGCTGCTAACGCTTCCTGCAGGCAGGCGCCGCAGTGGGATGTGCCTTCCAGGCTGTAATCAGTAGTTAAGTAGCTGACTTCCAAGAACTAAGCTAACTGCACTTTCTGAATTTTAAAAAGAATTTCTTAATGTTATCTGTATTCAAACAATATGATTCTTTTTAGGCTTGTATGAGGGATATTCCAACGTGCAAGTGGCTGGACCAGTGGACTGAACTAGCTCAGAAGTATGTTGTAGATCTCAAAACATAACCCCTGCCCGCCTCTGTCGTGTATTTAGAATTCTCAGCTTCTCACTATACTGCCTTTTTAATCCCATGTACTCTGTTTCTTTGCAGGTTTGCATTCCAATATAACCCATCCCTGCAGCCCAGAGCACTTGTTGTCTTTGGCTGTATAAGTAAACGTGTCTCTCATGGACAAATAAAACAAATAATCCGAATTCTTAGCAAGGTAATAGACCCATGTACCTTAAATCGATTTGGTGGCAATAAGTTTCATCAGTGCTGCGACTTCTCGAGTAACAATAGTTTTCAATATTGAGTTTAAAATTTGAGACACTGTGAGATTGATCCAGAAGAGTCATTATTTAAATAAATGTGAATTTTTCTGTTAAGGCATTTAGCTGCATGTACATGATTCACAATGTCTTTCTTTTTTTAAAGGAAGTCAATAATCTAATGAGTTACAAGTAAAGACAATAAAAAGCAGGGCATTCATATAAGAAAACTCTGAAGCAGGCTGCCTGGCTTGGTAATGATGTTCCCTGTTTTCTAAAGAAGATTGTGTTTCATAGCAAGTAAACAGTGTGCTAAATATATTTCCTTGAAGCATTTTATTAGAACTTTATGGACAAAACCATTAATTGAACAGCATCTGAATTGTAAAAGAGCTGTTATCTAATTCTTGCACCCTGTCCTGCACCCTTGATTTTTTAATACACTGTGCAGTCGCTTTCAGCAATACATACATCGCTTCGTGTAAATCTCCATTTGTAACAGTCCTTGAGAATTGGTTTAAAATGAGCTCAAGCTTTGTAAATTGAGAGCAACAATTATTGTTTAAAGCTTTGATCTTCTTTTTACAAAGCAAAATCGAATTATGATTGTATTTTTAATTACTGTCTTTTTTTCTCCTGCAACAAGGGACTTGAGAGCTGTTTAAAAGGCCCCGATAATTACAACAGCCAAGTTCTAATAGAAGCTACAGTTATCGCACTCACCAAGCTGCAGCCTCTTCTTAATAAGGTAAACAACTGGATTTTCAGAGTAAACAGAGAACATATTTTGTAAATGACATTATAATTATGGGTATAATCTCAAAAATGTAAGTGTTGTGGTATCTGAAGTTCACACTTCACTGCTGTGACTCACGCCTGAGTACTACAGATGGGACATAGGTCACAGATGTTTGGATGTAGGACCTGTGCGAAGGCTTTGGAAATGCTTCCGGATGTTCTGGGCTGCTGCGTCAGACTGGGCCGGGGCAGAGGCCCTGCACAGGCTGGCTTAAGTCTTTCCAGGAGATTTTCAGTCTTGGCTTTCAAATGTTTCATTGCCAATATCTGCTCTTCAGATCATGGCGTGTGATAAATGTGAGCCTGCCCCGATTTGGTGTGACGTTAGCCATCCACGTGTTCCTTTCGCGTTCATTATTTGATAGCATAGCAGTGGGTATGCTGTTAGTGAAGAGCCTCGTGTGTTTATTGTTAGTAAAGAAAACTTGTTCCTAGAAAAATCTGCTGCTGAAGAGACCCAGGGTTTGTTGCGTGCCAGTTCTTTCCTGCACGCTTTTCTGATTTGGAGAAGAAATTGCCTGGGCAGTTACATGTGCAGAGTTGCAATCCATTCTCAATGGGGGCTCTCAAATTGATACCAAAAGACATGGTTCTGTTCAGTCTGGTGTGTTGGTCTATGTGTCTGACATTTTTGTGAGCAAGGGAAGGATTAAAAGAGAGAAGGAATGGCTGTGAGGGGCATGAAAGGCTGGAAATGAATTTGCTTTCTCCTGTTCACCTGTTAAGTGCATTAAGACTTATAGGTTGGTACGTACATCTGTGATGATGGAATAGATGTGATTGAGGACAGAACCTGCTACAGGGAGGATAGCAATGCATATGCAAAGCCATGTGTCAGTCTTACTTGTCTCTGACTTGCAGGAACTGGCTTGACAGTGAAATTGTGACTCTTTCCTTTTCCTTCTAGGACTCTCCTATGCACAAGGCCCTTTTCTGGGTAGCCATGGCAGTGCTGCAGCTGGATGAAGTGAACTTGTACTCAGCAGGTACAGCTCTGCTAGAGCAGAACCTGCACACCTTGGACAGCCTTCGGGTGTTCAATGACAAGGTGAGCAGTGAGCAGGCAGCTGTGACTAACCCTGCAGCTCATGGAAGTGGTTAGAGCTGTTAAAAAAGAAACAAATTCCTTGTCCTCGTGGACAGTAGTTAAGCAACTAAAACTGAAGTTTCCATTAGAAACTGTTTCACTTGCATAATACCAACACAGTTAGTTTTATCTTAGTAAAACCAAGATGTAGAGATAAAGCTCTTGTTTTTCTCTTCTAACTGGAACAGAAATGTATAGATGTGCTTTAGTCAAGAGTGTGTTTGCTATTGTCGTGTAAACTCTTAAAATTACTGTTTTGTCACTTGTATGATGAGTAACTTTCAATGAGGTACTCCTGTATTTTATTTTTTCTGGATCAGAGCCCAGAAGAAGTGTTTATGGAGATCAGGAGGCCATTGGAATGGCACTGCAAGCAGATGGACCATTTTGTTGGGCTAAATTTCAACTCCAACTTTAACTTTGCACTAGTGGGACACCTCCTGAAAGGTAAGAACACATGTTGCTGTTCATTTTAGATGAGCACTCTTAATTCAGAAATAAAAACAAGGCCTAGGATAAAGAGGAAAAAATGGGTGGTGGATTTAAAGTCACTTGGGTTTGAATAAATACAGGATTAAATGTTATTTGACTAAAGGACTTTGCCAGGTTTCCCATGGACGTGTTCTTCACTGCTTCCCCCAAGAATACTGTCTGTGGGTGTTTGCCTGTGTTCAGGCTCACTGTTTCTTTCAGAAGATTTCATTTGTGACGTAACAGATATAATATAGGCACAGACATTTGAAATTGTATTATTTTTGGGGAGAGGGACAGAAAAAGTTAGTCTTGAATGTGCAATTTCTGTTAGCATTGTGCTTCTTTACCCTTTACATGAAGTTTCCTGAGAACATGCTGAAAAATATTTATAAATATTTTCAAAATATTAACGCTTCATAAATACACATTAAAATTCAATACAATGTTTGGTTTCTTAACCTCATTTTTAGGGTACAGGCATCCTTCTCCTACCACTGTAGCAAGAACAGTAAGGATTTTACATACACTACTAACTCTGGTTAACAAACACAGGAACTGTGACAAGTTTGAGGTGAACACCCAGAGCGTGGCTTACCTAGCAGGTAAAAGTTAAAAAAACAAATATTCTTTTAAATTTCTGCTAACTGAAAAGGAATGGATTATTCTGGGAAATCTTACAACTTTAGATTGATAAAATTGTACCATCATAAAAGAAACTTGTAAGTGGGGTGGACAGGAGTCTGAGCGAGGCTGGGGTCCATCAGTTAAAGTTTTTTGTGGACTGAAGGCTTCCCAGCGCAGGACCTACCGTGCGACTTTGAAACTACTTCAGGGAGGCTGAAGGGTTCTTGGTTTAAATACTGAAGTTTGTGCCTTAGAACATTCAAATTTCTAGTGGTCTAGAAATAGAAATTGTCACCATGTGAGGGCAAATGTTTAAATCTGTAATTGTAACTGGATGGGGAATATAGTTCTTTTTAACTGGCTTACTTTTAGCCTGTACATTTCAGTAAGGTGTAATTACATCTCACAGGTTGTCTCTGTACTCAGTAAAAAACCTAAATTGATGGAATATTGCTTACATTCCTCAGTGTATTCCTACTGTGGAAAACTTACCTTAGCTTTCTTTGAATTTTTAGCATTGCTGACAGTATCTGAGGAAGTTCGAAGTCGCTGCAGCCTAAAACACAGGAAGTCTCTCTTGTTGACAGACGTTTCGATGGAAAATGTTCCTATGGATACATATCCCATACATCACAGTGACACTAGCTATAGGTTGGTTGTCTGACTTTTAGCTACATTACCAAGTCTCAATGTCTGTTTACTTTAGTAAGTTCTCTAAAGGTAACGTGTGGTGTATTGAAAACTGAAACGCACGTTCATCAGGCTGTTAATGTTCTGTTACTGGTTCCAGACCAACACGCTACTTGTGCTGTGATACTGTGGGCAAGAGTCACAGAGAAATTTGGGGGTTCCTGTGGGTTTAATTCTGAGATCGGTAAAGCTATTGCAGAACTCAACTGAAATAACTTAACTGGAGGTTCTTAACCTCTTTGCTAACTTTTCTCTACAAGACTTCATGTCACCTCATTTTTCATGTATATTGTAGAAGAAAGTTTTGCTTGTCCTTCTAAGAGCTTCAAGGCTTGTACTTTGTAATCACACTGTTATTGGGAAATCTTGACACCCTATAGCCTGTCTATAAGCAGCCATGGAGATAAGCTGAGAAATCACCCTCCAAGTGACATGGAGAGCCGGGTTCTCTCAATAGGGAGCACTTTACTCAGTATCTCTCTTTTTAGCATCCGGTGTGGAGTAGCTGATGATTAAATATCTTTCATCTTGCCTCATGGGCTGATTTGCTTGTGTTCTTTTCATTGCTTTATTTTTTCTCTTCAGCATTAGATGCATATCAGATTGTTAGTTTTCACTAGCTCAGATATTTTTGCAAGCAAAGTAATGATTGTTTCTTAATAAATATTTTTGGGAGATTAACCTGTTAGGAAAGACGGGTTTAATAAAGAGTTGAAAAATTTATGCCTAAATGTGCATAGTTTTAAAGATTTTCTTAATTTAATTTCTCTGTTCTTTCAGGACACTAAAGGAAAATCAACCATGGTCATCACCTAAGGGGTCAGACAGACATCTGGCTGCCAGTTACCCGACAGTGGGACAGATAAGCCCTCGAACACGAAAATCCATGAGTTTGGATATGGGGCAGCCTTCACAAGCGAACACTAAAAAGCTTCTAGGTTATTAAGATAACTCATTTTCTAACTCGTCTGCAGAATACCTCAGGAAATGTTACTGAAGAAAAATTATACTTCTATTTATTCTGACTTTCAGTGCTTATTCCCAATTCAGAGGAATACATGCAGTTTCTACACAATACAAATTAGAGAACACTGCAGTTAAAGAGGCCTAACAGTTCTTTTCATCACGAAGGGGGGGAGGCAAGAGTGATACTCAAAATGTGCAAGTTGAAGTGGAGAAAAAAGAAAAAAAAAAAGAAAAAAAAAAATGAAAAGAGATATTGCAGACACTGAAGAGCCCTACTGCTGATTTTCTGCCACCAGCCCTCTTTGAACAAAACCAAGGAGCTGGGTAGCTCAGCTTAGCTACTGTATTGAACCTTCTATCTTATGCTAGAAGAGATGGTCCCAAAACATTTTAGATGTTTTGGAAGCGATCTGATTGTTATTCATGGCTACTCAGTGCATCATGTTTACAAGCAAAGTCTTAATATCAGAGAAACAATATGGGTTGCTTCGCATAACTTGTGGTTACCCTTCCATGTCCTACGGTTTCTGTGGAAGAAGAGGGGCTTTTCTTTCATTACAGTCCTCTTACTGCTTCCTTTGCAGTAATCCCATTCTGGCGTGTGTATTCGATGGGATGTGTTGACCAGGAAACCATAGCATGCCCACAGCTCACATATTAGAATAAATTGCATGTTTTCCTCATGTGTATTGTGAAGCATTTTGGAAACTGTGATGGAGAGCGGCATGGTGTGATTGTATTGTCTCTACCATCCCCGAAAATGGTGAAAATGTCCCCAGATTCCTGTCAATATGTTGTAGATAGGAGAGCAGCTTGGCCAGAAAATCAGAAATAGTTAGAATATGGATTTAGGTTTAATGTTTTTAATTGCCTGATAAATTGTTTTTAGGTACAAGGAAAAGTTTTGACCATTTGATATCGGACACAAAGGCTCCTAAAAGGCAAGACATGGAATCTGGAATCACAACGCCTCCCAAAATGAGGAGAGTAGCCGAAAATGATTATGACATGGGTGAGAAACAGGACTAAGATTTTAAGAATAATACTAATTATAAATGCTTTGTATATATATACAAAGGATTATTTCTAAATTCAATGTTTATTTGCCTAGGGTACTACAAGGTAAGGGAGAAATATCTTCCTTAATGGTGGCTTCTGGAGAGTGCAGTCTTCCATATCACTGGCAAGTGAGGTTTGAATTGGAGCTGCTCAGTTTGCAGATGCGGAATAAAGGGCAGCTCTAACCTACTGCAAACAGGAGTGAAATGGAATAAATAAAATTTGGCTTTCTATGAATTAATAAGCCCTAGCTGCACATTTCTGCAGGAGATGGAACGTGTCCTGATGCCTAGAATGCCTCTCTTCATCTTCTCCCACATCTGCTTTCTGTGCCCCATCCCCAATTGCAATGCAAGACCAGGGTTCTTTGCTGTATCTGATGTCAGTCGCTGCCTGACCCTCAGTATGGTACCTGCCACCCCTGGGCCTGTATTTCACTGAAGAGGAAATTGGGGTTGTTCTTTGCCATTTGGTAATACATCCCATGTAACGGGCTGGCGCTGCTGCTGTGACAGCACAGTTGTTGGGTTTATCCTTTATGAAAAGGCTGGTGAACTCTGAAGTTTGCACAGGACTGAGTTTGCTGTGCAAGAGCTAATTGTGTCTTGGTTTGGATTTATTTTGCTTTGGATGAGTTGCTCTTTTTTTTTATCTGGCAGAAACCCAGAGAATATCACCACAGCAACACCCACATCTCCGAAAAGTTTCCGTTTCTGAGTCAAATGTCCTCCTAGATGAAGAAGTTCTGACTGACCCAAAAATTCAAGCACTGCTGCTTACAGTTCTTGTAAGCTTTCTTTCTGTCTATTGTCTTGTTATTTTTCTGATAGTCTTTTGTCTTCCAAAGCTCCATGGATGTTCCTTGCAGCGTTTCGAAATTCTTATGGAACACAATCACTGTGATATGCAAGTCTGTTCTTTTGTTGCCATTCTTACAGCTTTCTAGGAATCACTTTTAGAAATGTATTTAAATGCTCTTTGAGAGCAAATACTGAATTATTCTATATTGTTTTGTAGAACGTGTCCAACAGTTGTCTCTTTTTCCTGGTAGATTTTTATCATAAACTAATTTTATATAAGAAAAGGATATTAATATATTATACTTAAAGTGTTAAGAAGTGAAAATTGTTAGAATCCCAGCACAATTCAGTTTAAAAATTACTAACTAGCTATATAGCTACAGTATGATAGTGCTTTCTTCAGTTACCATTCCTGAGAGAATTCAGAAAGACTCAGTTGCCCACTTTAGTCAAAAACTGACTAGATGATTATTTTTTTCTTTGCCAGAAAATAAACTGTTTCTGACATACACATAAGTCCAAAGAGGACATAAATAAATCCTTTGTGATGCTGCTTTCAGCTATTCAGAAATCTTAAAACCTTAAACTACAACACAAGAAAAGCCTGTAAGCACTCAAATGAAATGAGAAGCGTGCTAATGTCATCCTTTCCATTGCGACAGGCAACGTTAGTGAAGTACACTACTGACGAGTTTGACCAGCGGATTCTGTATGAGTATTTAGCAGAAGCCAGTGTTGTCTTCCCAAAGGTCTTTCCTGTTGTGTAAGTATCTAAAACTCTGTTTGTGATGACTCTGTACTTGGCCATTCCTTAAAAGGTCTCTGGACTAGGACAAGCGTGTCAGATATTTACTCCTTTGTAGGTTACTAGCTGCAATCTGTCCCTGCCTTGTTGAGACAAATGTCCCCAGCAGCTTGAGAGTCGTCCTTTTCCCCCGTGTTAAATGCATGTAATGTTCTTACTAGAACAGGCATCTTCAGACCCCGCTGCTACAGATGGTCCTCAGAAGCGCTCCTCAGCCTCAGATCTTCAGGCAGGTTGGCAGAGTGTGGGTGAGCTCTGCACCACTGTTGCTAGGGAGACTGGCTCCTCCTGGAGCCATCGGCTCCTTCCAAAAGCTGTCAGCACCATTGCTGCCATTACTCTGGCCTGGTGACTTAGCGTGGCTTTGTCACTGACTTGATACTGCTCAGAATCCAATTACTTTTTAATATCTTCATACGTCTTTCTATACAAGTCAAGATCTTAAATATTATTTTCACCTCAGTCAGACTCAAGTTTTTAATTAGTACCCCAAGTATATAACAAAACCGATGTAAAGCACAGTTCAGGATACTCTTTGGATGTATTTATTCAGATATCTGTCAAAAGCAGTATTTGCTGGAGCCAATATACGTAAGGGAAACTCAGCTATTAGTAATGAAGATGAGTAGACTTTTAAAACTGCCCTGAGCATGATTTAAAAAGAATGCCACCTTTTGCTGGCTTCATAAAGTAATGGTCAAAGTACACACGAGTTCTGTGAGTTACTGGAACCGCAATTGTGAGTAACTGGCATTTGTATTAATAAACCAGCCATGCCTGAGATCTGCAGGGGAGCTCAAATGAGACAGTACTCGCCCAAGTTGAAAAAGCTGTTTTGCAATTCCAGCTCTGACATGTACACAGATCCAGTGAATATTTTTTTTGTTGAAAATAATTAAAATATTTGCAATTTAAAATGCTAGGTAAATGCTTTAATGGGTTATATTGTTAGTACTACAGTTTTTTGAAAGTGTTATAGATTGTGAGAGTCCTCACTGAACATAAACAGGAATTGGTTAGTACTTCTAAAATCCCTGAGATTTTGAAAACCCCACTTCAACTGTTGTTTGCTAATGTCGGTTGGGAACGGCAGAATTATTTAATGAACAAAAAATAAGCCACTTCTCTTTTCTTCAGGCATAATTTATTGGATTCCAAGATCAATACCCTTTTATCGCTGTGCCAGGATCCAAATTTGTTGAATCCAATTCATGGGATTGTTCAGAGTGTTGTCTACCATGAAGAGTCTCCACCCCAATACCAAACTTCTTATTTGCAGAGTAAATATTTTTCCTTTTTTTAAAAAAAAAAACAAAAACCTGCTGTATTTTAAGTTAAATTTACTACTGAAAATGTTTCGGAATTATTGCAGCACTAATAGTGCCTCAGGAAATCCAGGTGATGTACGGTGTGTGCGTTCTAGTTGTTTGCTGTCAGCTGAGAACTGTGTTTTTTGTGTAACACTCCATGTGTTGTTGCAGGTTTTGGCTTTAATGGGCTCTGGAGGTTTGCTGGCCCATTTTCTAAGGTAAGAACAGTAGACTCTGTGGAAGCTCATCAGTGTTTTGCCTTCATTTTCTGTATAAAGCATTTGATGCTCCAGGAAAGATGTGGATAAGTGACAAGACATAGAATTTATATGAGCATGTTAATAATGTAAAGTTCACTTTTATAGCTAAAGCAGTTTTTGAGCCTGCATCAGATATTTTGAAGGTTAAATTACTGAAGTTGAGTAAAAACAGCCAGGTGTGTAAATGCTTTTCAGTGCTCCCAGGTTGACTGAGGGGCCTGGGATGTGCAGTGCGATTCAGAAAGTCGTGAGTTCATCGTGTGCGTCTTACAGCGTAAGGGATTAAATTGAGAAGAGTGATAATTCCATAAGGATAAATTCTCTGTTACAACAGAACAAATAAATCGAGCCCTGACCGTCTGTAATGCCATTTGTTCCCTCCTGTCATCGTAACAAGAAGGAGATGAGCAGAGCAGGCAGCATTCTGGGCGTTGGGCTTTGGGGCAGAGTTTGTGCTTTCAGTAACGTGTCAGGCGCAGGTAGTGGTGGCAGCTCAGCTCGTGGATGGAACGGCCTCTTTCCTGACCTCGCACTTCCACGTGCTACTGGAGTGACACCTACAAGTGGTCTTTCATATGTACATTTAGACTGATCTGGAAAAGACCACAAATCAGTTTTTACAGATACTCACATCAAATGCTTGTTAAAATTTTGGGGCAAAACCAGTGTGATTAGAGTGAGTGCTGGGGCAAAGCTCATCTTGACGGAGAAGTAGAAAGACAAGAACCAATCTGTTGGTTTTCTTTCCCCCGATCACCCGCAGCAAACACAAATCCCAGACTACGCTGAGCTCATCGTGAAGTTTCTTGATGCCTTGATTGACACGTATTTGCCTGGAATTGATGAGGAAACCAGTGAAGAATCTCTCCTGACACCCACATCTCCATATCCTCCTGCCGTGCAGAGCCAGCTCAGCATCACTGCTAACCTCAACCTTTCCAATTCCATGACCTCGCTCGCGACTTCCCAGCACTCCCCAGGTCAGTAGCTGTTCTGTACTGCGTAGGTAAGGGAAAGGCATTGAATTCACTGGTTTTGTAGCCAAGTACTCAGCCTCGTTGTCTCTCGGGATGTGTTGATGCATCAACCATCATTGCGTTCTTGAGTCAAATGAATATCAAACTGTTGACTTTGCTGTTTCACTGGTATTTCAGATGTTGGATTTTGTCCAGCACAAAACCTCTCTTCCAGGTCGTTATACGTGAAGGAAATAGCATTCAGTGCATCAGAACGAATAACAGCTGCATCTTAATACAGAACACATGCAGCAGCAGAGCCTTGAAAATTAATAAATATAAATGTATAATAATTATATTTTGCAAGGAGGATAATACCTATCTGGGCACTGCAAGGTAGCACATATTAGAAAAAATAATCCAGAACTGTGCTTTCCAGGGAAAAAAATGAAAAAAGAGAGTATAAATTACTCAGTATAGCAGATGAAGTGTAAGCCAGAGGAAATTAAATGGGAAGAAAATGTAATTTATGTCAAAGAAATCTTCCTGAAGTGATTTTGGATTAGTGTCTCGTATATCAAGGAAATTCTCTACTTTTCTTTGTCATAAAAATTATACTGTGTGATATTTCTTAAATGATGGTTTAACTATTGCAGTTCTCAACAATGAAGTCGATCATCCCTTTTTTTTTTCTGCTTTGTTTCTGACCTTGATGGAAGGCTCACACCACTTGTATTTAGGTGTATTTACGGAGGTGTTTTGGGTTTTTTCACTCTCTTGTTTACTGGTTTCTGCCAGCCCTGAAATAAGCTCGACTTAGCTGCACTTAGCTCTGCTCAAGAAATCTGGTCTTCCAGACTATCCATTTGCTCACAGATGCTACGCGTGGTTCTTGTTCAGTATGATGAGTTTTGCCGTGGTGCAACGTCAGACAGTGCTCTGTGTCTGAATAACTTTGGAGTAGTGATTTCTATTTTATTTTATGCAGTGAAAGGTGATTACCACTTTTTGCTCTTTTTCTATTCCTTCTTCCTTTGATAGATAAGAGGAAGGAATTAATCCAGCTCCTCAGAAATTTCTATGAAGTGTTCTACAAACAGATGGCTTTTATCAAATGGTGGTTAAGAGCCCATCTCCTCAGATGGAGTGAGGAGCTAGTGAACTTGTTACCTGGTTCAGACTAGTGAGTCTGTAATAATGCATTTATGACACTCTCTGATGGTTTGCTTGTAAATTAAATTTTAAAAGACCATTCTGAAGGCCAGGGATGACTAATAGTTCCATTTTTTCCATCAGCCTTGTAGGTGTTTCCAGCTAGTGTGAAACAGCCTTAAGTGGTTACTACTTTATGAAAGCCTTGTGCTTAACATTTAATCTAAGTGGTATTTTCCCATCCTCTCTTACTATTTATTAGTGTCTTGCCTATTTCCTTGAGTTCTCACTTCATTCTAGCAATTTGAATACAGAGACTTGGGGTTTGATCAGGGGATCTCCAGCTTTCTCAAACTGTGGACCAGGTCACAGCATGGAGCTTTTCATTTTGCTCCTTCATCCCACGTTTATGACATTGCTCCACTTTAATCACATACAGTTTCACTAGTTTAAACTGGTATGACAACCAGTGCAACTTCACATAAAACGTGCTTTGCTTTTTAAGCGGTTTAATTGTATTAAAAATTTAATTGATCTTCTGGTACCGTAAACAGCTCCATACCTGCATACGTGAATTTTGCATTCTCGTTAACTGTGCCTAGAGGTGTGTGAGGCGTCGTCATTGCTGTACACACAGAGGCAAGAGCGAGGGAGTAAGCAGTGAAAAACCTAGTAACTGCCACCACAAAAATAACTGGTGAAAGAATTGTAGAATATGCAGGAAAGACGGGGCCACAGGATTTCTCGAAACAGCAAGGCAACTATGGGACTAGTAATGGATGCAGATCAGTCATCCACTTACTCTGACTGGAGAACTGCTGAGCAAGAAAATCAAGTATTTATCAGTGCGGAGTTACTTCATCACACTGAGTTAAAGAAGCGGTTTCAGCCAAGTGAGTTGTTTATTATGGTTACAAATACATTAAGTTGCAGATACATGAAAAATTATTTTCTTGCATCTGAAAACCACTAGGCAAGATCATTGTTTGTACCTGTTTTGTCTGTCATCATTACCTTTTCCTTCCCTCCTCTTCCCCTTGTCATGGACATTATTCACTTACTTTTTTTTCTTTCATTCTGTGTCTGTGAAGCTTCTCTGCCTTGCTCTAAATCTGCAGTTTTCATGCAGCTTCCTCATCAAGGTACACTACTTTCATCATATTTGCATGAAATACTGCTTGATGTGCTTTAGGGTTGGGCTGGTGGCATGAGAAGTGGTTTTACTGATCCTTCTGACACGGGAATGGCTTCAGTGTTAGCACTCAGCTGCTGCATTTCTTGCGTGATGCTAATAATATCTGATGATAGAGCAGGCAAAGACAGGCAGTCACATCCTTAAGAACAAGATAAATGTGGTAATAGAGAAGTGGATTCTTGGTATGTGAAATTACTCTGCTGCAGGTATTAAGCTAAAATGAAGAACTACTTCATGTGAGCTCTTTAGATTCACAGGAAGTCAGCTTTAACTTCAGTTACACAGCACGGGAAAACAGGCACGAGTTCTTTGGACTAAATTGCAGCAGACAGGAGCTCAACGAAATGGGTGCTCGACACCATCTGATTTCTGCTTCTATATGGAGAAATAAGAAAAAGCTGCAGAAGAGGGTTTTTTGCCCACACCTGTGGGTTGCTTCCTGTTCTCATCGTAGTTTGGTGGTTTCTGTAAGTTCACCCACACAAGGAGAGGAAGGATGATGTAGCCTGCAGCCAGCCTCTGGCTGGAGTTTTAAAATTGTCCCTATACGTGTGTGAAATGTGGGGTGTATTATTTATTCTTGTTAATGCCAATGAGAATCAATTTCTTAGAGGAATGAGACAGAACTGTGGGAGGAATCCTTCATACTAATAGGATTTTGTTCTAACCTTTTATTTGCTGTCAGACATCCCAGTTTTTGCTGCTGCTTGTACTTTTAGCCTCTCGCATAAAAACACCCTTCCTGCTCTTCACTCCAGTGCTGCACAGGTACCATAAGCGGTGAGAGTGTTGCTCAACACACATCAAATGCATTCATTTTGTTGCAGAAATAATGTGACAGCTACACTAAGCTATTGCTGCAGGAATTATTAACTCATAGTAGCGTCAGCAGTAATTGATTGGAAGCATGCCTGCATTAAACAGAAGTCTCAGCTTTTATATCTTCACATTACTGTGTCCAAAGCTGTTAGAGGAACGGCTCATAACCCAAGGCTTTCATGTGTTGTCATCATGTCAGCATGAAGTTCACACTAAAGCAATTCATTTTTGAGGTTTGTTTGATGTGATTCTTTTAGCAGAATGTAAGAGTTACCTTGTCCTGCAGAGAACATCCAAAGCTTCTCAGAAAAGCACATGCAATGGGTATGAAGCCTGTCTGGTTTCATCCTCATCTTGTTCTCCATCAGCCTCCTCCTGCCTTTGGTGGAGCTGAGCTTATAGCAGTTCTTGTAAAGATTTCCAGACCCACCTGCTCTGTGTGTGTTTCCTGGTAATGCCCTGCTTAGAAAATGTTTTTTTTAGTTGTCCTTGTCAAGTTAATTGTTGATTTTATATATATATATATATATATAGATATATATAGATAGATATATCTCAATTTGGCAGTGTTTAGATCATTGTAATTGTTTCCTGTACTTTGACAATTCACTCTCCAAGTGGATACCTGCAGCAGTTCTATTTCTGCTGTATGCAAAATAAGGCAGTTAAGCCTTTCATGCCCCCTGGCAATGAGACAAAGTCCTCCAAACACTGATTTGTATGTCTTGTACCTTTACTGATCTCTATTTGTGAGCCAAGGTTGGGTGTTGTGGGGATCTCTAGGTACTTGAATCTTCTCTGGTGGGAAGAACGAGCCTCTGGCATTGCAGGAGAACTTTGCAGGTTCAGAAATGAACCTTCCTCACTCTTGTTTAACAGCAGTCACTGATTTTCAGCTGGAAGGAGCCCGTAGATTTGACAGTCTGTCAGCTCTTCCTCCTAGAGAATGTAAAGATACTTGAAGATTCTTGAGTCAAGAAGACACTTGAGTCAAATTCTTTCATGTGCTCAGTCTTCTTAAAACTAGAGCCAGAAAGGGCTTTGTGGCCTGGAAGACTTGAGTGTTTTCAGTGGGTGCAGATGCTGGTACGAATGCTTTGTGGATGGAGGGGATCCCTTCATCTGCCATGTGACTGTTTATGCTATTTCCCATATTCAATACAATTCCTCTTTCTGATTTAAGAGCTGACCAGGTGAGCTGGGTGAGCAGTTCAGACCGTCTCTTTTCCTGCTGTTGTCGGAAAGTAGCGCAGTAGTAGCCAGTGCCCATAGGCCAAAGTATTTTGTCTTTTATTGTTGCTATCAGCAAATTCAATCTGCTGCTTTAAGGGGAGAGAAAAGAAGATGATTTGAACGAGTCCTGTTGAGATGTGATAAGCGATGTGTAGGTGAGTGCGCAGATATCTGTGTGTGGGCATCGCACTTTAGCACGTGGAGGTGTTTTACCTGGTCAGCCTCTGGGCTCTCACTGCACACAGGGTCATACATCTGATCCTGAAAAATACAGAATAGCTGTATGGTGAGACATCATCGACAGCAAGGTGATAGTACATCTGCCTGAAATAGTGTCCTGAGCCTGGCTGGGGTGGAGTTAATGTTCTTCACAGCAGCTGGCATGGGGCTGTGTTTTAGGTTTGCAACCAGAAGGGTGCTGAGCTGTATCGGTGCAGGGCAGGGTGCTGAGCTGTGTCGGTGCAGGGCAGGCCCTGCTGTGATCCTCCCTCAGCCCTGTGAGCAGCCGAGTGGGCAGTGGGCTGGAGGGGGCCCAGCTCACTGGGGTGACAGGGGAGGGGACGGAGCGGCGCTGGGGCAGTTGGCCGGCTTTACCTGGGGCCTGGCTGGCACCACTCTGCCCACCAGGGATGGCGAGCGGTGGCCTTTGCATCACGTATTTTGTTTGGGTTTTTTTCTTCTTTTCTTCTTCCACTCTTCCCTCACGTACAATTCAAGTTTTTTCAATCTCTACCCCCGTGTTTTCTTGCCTTTTCCTCTTCCTCTCCTCTCCTGCCCCGCTGGGGCTGGGGGGGAACGAGCGAGCGGCTGTGTGGTGCTCGGGTACCTCCTGGGGCTCAGCTCCTACAAACCATCCTTGGGCTTTTTTAAAACACCTGGTGACCAGGTTCTGCAGCACTTTCCTGGGCATGCGCTGCTGCTGCAGCTTTGCGTTGCCAGATGCTGTTTGGAAGGAGCTGACACTTGTCAGTGCGGGGAGACCAGCGGCCGCATCAGCCCGTCTTCATCCAGACCGTGACCCCAGCGCGGGCGGGTCCCCGGCACCGCCTGTGTCCCCGCAGGAAAAGCCGCCGTGATGTCAAAGTGCTGTTGAGCTGGAGGAGGGGCCGCAGCGGCGGGGTTAACCTCGGTCCTTGTGTTTCCCCAGGGATCGACAAGGAGAACGTGGAGCTCTCTCCCACCGCCGGACACTCCAACAGCGGGAGGATGCGCCACGGCTCCGCCAGCCAAGTGCAAAAGCAGCGAAGTGCCGGCAGTTTCAAACGTCACAGCATCAAAAAGATTGTGTGACTCTTTCTTTTTAATTCTTTTTCTTTTCTTTTTGTTTTGTTTTGTTTTGGAAACTGACTGACATACACAGGGCTCTCCCAAGGGACCCTCCACCGGTTGTGATGCTGCACTTAATTTTTAAATTTCCCATCCTGTCAGCTGTGTTGCCAGATGATCAACTCTTGAACGTTGCCTGAATTTTCATGCCTTCGTTTCTTTCCTTCTGCTTTTGATGGAAGCCAGTGTTTGGGAACCGCTCATGCCGATCCTGAGGGACTCTGGCTGAGGGAGGTGTGGAGTTCCTGAGCGCTGCCGAGCTGCACCTTGTCCAGCTACGAAAGCCATTTCCCACGGACAGTTCTACTTTGCTTCTGTTATCTGCCTTGTTTGTTTCTTCTCTAAAGGAAAGTGTTAATCCTTAATCCCGTTTGCACACTTTTCGAGGTGGTGGCTTTGGGAGCTGGGGGAAGTTACTCTAATCCTGGTTTTAATTCAAACCTGTAAGATTTTTTAGCTGTGGACTTTTTTTTACCATACTTTAAAAGAAACTTATGATAGCCGCAGTACAATGAGCTTAACCAGAAGTGGTGGATTAGATTAAATTTCTAGTAATTAGCAATAAATTTGAGAGGACAAGGAGGCTGCATGAGTCTCTTCCATTCCCCAGACCATAGCTTCACATACTTGGACTGTATATGGACCAGATGGGACAAACTGGCTTTTTTCCAAAGCAAATTTTTTGTTGCTGTACTTTAACTGCACTAAACAAGGTTGTATAGTGGAAAGAAAATCACCGAGAACTGACTATTACGCTGTCATTGTAGCAGTGTTGAAAATTTATTGCTTCTTTCTTCCATTTAGCATATACTTTAGTTTTGCCCTTCCCAACAATATGCACCTTTGAGAAATTCCTGGCAGAATAACCCGTGAGGTATGGAGGGGAAAATGTAATGAATGAATTAACTTCCAGCTCTGGTGTTTGGCAAAGCTGCTTTTGTGCTGCCCAAGCAGTGATGTAAAAACAGTAATGTTTGCTTAAGGTACATGAATTGAAAAATAACTGACACTGTGTCAAATCCAGGTTACGTTTGAATGTTTGCGGTGCAATTCCCGGTATCCGCGCAGGCACCTGCGGTCAGACCCGTCTCGCAGAACTTCCAAGGGGTTTTAGTTCGTAAGGGTTCGTCCCTGGGGGTTACACAAAACTGAAATTGCTGTCACTGTGAAAGACTTGTCAGCTGCAGTCGTGTGTCGGCGATGGACGGCTGTGAGGACATGCTGCTATGCGATGCCGTGGCGAGGGGCAGCGCTGGGTGCTGCAGACGCGGGCTGGGAGCGTGCAGAGGGCTTGGAGGCGAGCAGAGAGTCGGGCAAGAAGGGCCTGATGTCACCCGGGCGCTCCTTGGAGGGCTGGGTGCATCTCCAGTTAAACTTCCCAGTTTTGGATCCCTGGTGTATGTTAGAAATTAACAATCCGTAAGTGGCTTTACAGGGGGGGGAAAGAAAGTATATCCACTATATAAAATAAAATCCTCTAGTGCAATTTTGTTAGTGGCTTTCAGTAAATCAAACTCCACAGCTAAATTATTAGAGAATGGTACAATTAAGTGTTCAGATTTTATTGATATAGCACATAATTCACATGTATCCACGCAGTAACAATGTAACATTTATGTAAATAAAAATACCTTTATTGTATTGATTCATAAAATAACAATTTAATTTCTTTAATTTGTTTACAGTCCTGGAAAAACTATGAACACAAACTTAATATGCAAATAATTTGCCAAAACAAAAGGGAAAACGTAGAATTAGCAGTGTTGAAATAGACACGTTGGAAAACACAGAGACTCTTTGCAACTAAACAGATTTTTAAATTCTTGGTCACGCAGGAGCCACAGCAGAGCTGTGGTTACTGAGCTGGTGCAGAACTGTGGAAGGGGTTGTGAGGCCAGAGCTGGACGCAGGAGCAGCGCCGTGTCCCATGCTGCGTCCTGAGCTGCGACACGCGCCAGACCCTGGGACTCACCGGTGTAAAAACCTTCCTCATCTCACACATCACGCTGCTCGGAGCCTCCTTCAGCGTCGCTGCCGCTTCGCGCTGGGTTACGCTGAACCCAGCTCATTCCAGCCCTTTCTGTTTTGGTGAAGACAATGAACTGTAGAAGCCTGAAGGTGTGTAGGTAGGAGGAAAAAAGAATCTCTTGTAAGGGTAATTTGCTGTCAGAAAAGCAGGTTTCAGTTGTTTCTCCTACAAGCAGATTTTCTCTAAACAGAAATAGTAATTCCAGGTGAACTGCCAAATCAGTTTTGTTTGGACTGGGTGCATTTGAGAGCAACTCTTTCAATATTTTCCATTGCCTATTAAAAAAAAAAAGTGTCCCTAAATTAGAATTAAAGCATTCTTTGAAATACATATAATGTGAAATCAAAATGGAAAAGATTAAAGTTACCTTTCACGTGAGAACTGGAACTACTCCAGGCTCTCAGTCTCAGCTGAATAAAACTGGTATCTTCATAAAGTGAGTCACCAAAATGTGATTTATTGGATTTCCTGGAAGGATGGGGAGTCAGTTAACGTTTTCCCTGTGTGGTTC
>NW_010319722.1:58480-64756 GCF_000700745.2 Antrostomus carolinensis
TTGGGTCACGGGGGCTGAATTCGGGTGCAGTCAGGGTTGATGGCCAAGGTTCAGTTCCAGACCCTGTGTGCCCCAGGACACAGGAATGGCATCTCCAGCCCCCAAAGGTGGGAAGTTCGTGTTTCGACCAAGGGGGAAAACATGGCCTTTCCGTAATGACTAAACTTGTATTAGTAATTAGTTGTTCAGTGCCTTACTGTCACACTTCTCAATCCGCCTGCTCCCCGGAACAGCCATGGCTGTTACTCTGCCTTTTTGTTTCCTTTCTCACATCCTCCTTTTATTTGTTTTTTCCCCTGTTTTGGATATTCTCCATCCTGCTGCGTTTCGTTCCTGTGAGCACCAGTCTCGGGTCCCAGCCCGCTCCCGCTCTCTCCTCACCCCGTTACTCCGTTACGTGATCAGAAGGTAGTTGCTGGTGACCATGTGGGCTCGAAACCTGATCTAACAAGTGGGAGACAGATCTGTGTTCCCACCTTCCAGTCGCTCTTTCAGGCAGGCGGCCGGGCAGTCGCCGCTGCCTGGGCTGCTGCAGCCGTGGAGTCTGTGTACTTGGAAATGAAAACTTCAGATGCAGAAAAATCTGATTTTAACATGTGGACCATAGAACTACACCATGGGGACTGTACGTTTGCCACCCCCGTTTCAGAACACGTTATCCATTACGCACTAACTACAGTTCAGTACTGTAAAGACAATTAACATTTTGTTTGTGTTGGTATTTTCCCTGACTTAAAGATAATTCAGTAGTATTTGGATAGTGCATAACCTACCTGTTAATTATGCCAATGTTTCTGCTTTTAATGTGCATGAGGTTTCCAAGAACAGGAAACGTTTAAGTATTGTGGACTGAGCAGCCGGGCACGTCCCAGTGCTCTATTCCTGACTGGGTTGTAGGTTTTAGGGCTTTTTCAGTTTCATTCTAAGGTTTTTTGTTTGTTTGTTTTTTTTTTCAAATGTAACAAAGCACGTCTTATTGTTATGCAACAAACTTACCACCGAAGGTCACTTTTAGTGTTGGTCCCACCATTTTTTTTTTTTTAATGCAGTATATTCACCTGTAAATAGTTTTTGTGTAAAATTTGACAGAAAAGTATATTTACTACACTGTAAATACATGTGACAATATATTGTATTATTTTGCTTTTTTTGTAAAGCAGTTAGTTGCTGTATATGTATAACATACAAATTTGATTATTCTAGTGTTAGTAACTGTTAACTACTACTACTCCTTCCTGCTGTTGCATTATGTCATTTAAAAAAAAAAGAAAAAAAGCTGTGTACTATAAACTTACACTGTGTATGATATCTTACTATTTCCATTTGGGCCTCAACTTTGAAAAATGTTTCCTTGATCCACAACCCTGTTCATATCGTAAGCAAGTGTGTGACAGCTGGCAAGAGCCCTGCTGGCCCAAGCGCAGTTGGGAACTGTAGGTAAAAAAGGTAGAAACCCGGTTTCAGATAATTGTTGTTCACCCCATTTTTCCCCCATGTATGTACTTGCCCTTTTTTTTGAAGTAAAATGTAAATTCAACCTGCTTCACGTTGTTTGAAGGTCATTCACTTGTGTTTCGGGATGAAGCTGATGTGTTCTGAAATCCCTTTTCTGTTTCTTGTGACAGTGAGATTTGGAGGGGTCCTTTGGGTCTCAGCGCAGCAGGTGCTGGATCCAGCCCAAAAACCCACTTTCTCTGGGGAAAATCAGAATCAACCAGTGTCTCTGCTTTGTCTTTCCAGAATGGTGCTTCTCTGTGTGTGTGTGTGAGATCTGACACAGTTCTAATTAATGGCAAAACTGATTGCCTGGGGATAACTGAGGACAGAATTTGGACAGAGGAAAGCCCATTGTCATGAATTTCATGTCACTTCAGTAAGATTATCATAACTGAATAATAAATCAGAATATTTCTTTTTAAAATGTAAATTTAATATTTTAATAAAACAGCTGCTTGGTCTTTAAAGAACATTTCAGTATAATTTGTCTATTTGAGCTTTTCTAGCTTAGAAGCTTGAAGTTTCAACTGTCAGGCAACTTTTATGACAAATGATTAATCAAAACTATTTTTCTTTTAGGGGAATACATTACTTTCCTATTAAAAATGTATAAGTACTCATATTCTGGCTCTGTGAATCGTAAAAGGATGTAAAAACACATTAAAGCGTGACTGCATTGACAACTTCTGACATATCTCATTGAGCTGGGGTGAGGTCTGGTTCCTCACATCCTACCACAGGACTGAATTCTCCTGCAAGTTGGTCACTTCAGCCCGTCAAATGCTTTTTCTTTTTCTACCCTCCCCTTGGGCCCATCTGCACAGGAAGGGTGGACAGGGAACATGTGAACCTAAACAGAATGTGATCAGTCACTTGATGTCAGCACTAAGAACTAAAGCCAAGCTCTTTTATATGAAGTGAGCTACTGGCTGTTCCGTATCAAAGCAGCAATGGTCCTTCCACACAACTACAGTTTCTGATTTACAGGTGTGTCTTGGAACACTGGTTTCTTCAGTTGACTGCTGCTATGTTTAACAAGCTCTCAAATGAAAATAAATCCCAGGGTTGTGTGGGTGGAGAGTGGAGAATAACATCACCCATGATGTGACTTGTTAAAACAGGTACCAGTTTGTTCTTCAAAGCAGTCATGAAAAAAAAGCCCAGTGGCTGCATCTTTAGGGATATTCAACTAATAGTGCTGTCAGTACTGATGAGTAACTAACTAGATGTTCAAGAAAATCCCACTGAACTCTTAAATTGTATTTAATTTTTTTTTTCTCATAGCATACTGTCCTTCAGAAAAAATTAGAAATATCTGTTCCACTGCGTCCACCCCCAGTTAGCATTCTGAGAGAAGGGGGTCTGCCCCGGAGAGCCGCGTGCTCAGCAGAACACATTGCCTGAAGTGAAGCAGAACTGGTCATCCAGACCCCTCCGCAGCCTGTGAAGACACAGGTGGATGAAATGGCTGGGTCCAGAAGAGGTGGATCAGGGACAGGCCTGACTGGGAGCGAGTTTTCCCAGCGCTGCCTCCTGAGGCTACTTCTGCTGCAGACAGAAGATGCCAGGGGGGCGGCAGTGGCTGCCTCTGCCTCACCTGTTCGGGGTTCCATTCCCTTTGCCCTCATTTGCTTTCTATTAAGTTTCTCCACTTGCTGGCTCTGCTTCCCAGCTCCTTGAAGTATCAGCCAAGGGGGTTTTTTTGCCCCTTTCTTGTGATTCCCTTTACTAAGTGTCCCCTACCCCTCCTGGAGCTCACAGCGAGACAGCCGTGGTACTTCCTGAGAGGCCTGGAGCGCATTTAGTGCAGCACCAGGCACGTACAAGAGGCGGGTTTCAGCTCTGCAGTGGTGAGGGGCACGTGCAAAGAGGGTGCAATGAAAAACTGCATAATGTTTGAGACCCACCCAACTGTAACTAGACACGACTGAACACAGGCTAGAGACAGCCAGAAACAGCAGCTCTGAGCCAAAGAGGCTGGTTCAGTGATGCAGAGCATACAAAGGCTTGAAGGCCCCACAGTACAAACACAAGTGAGGCCACCGGCCTGGCTGAGGCAGCACAACACAACTGGGGAAGGAATTTCTGCATTTGCCCAAAACACTTAGCAGCTGAGTGTCCCTGCAGTAGGGATCAAAGAGCACAGGCTGCCTCTGTGCTGCTGAGTCCCACTGTATGTTGAATTACTCACGTGAAGGTGCTCGTGGAAAGGGGAGAGGAGGCCATCGCCAGCTCTGTGTACTCCGTCCTTCCGAAGGCTGATCTGGATCTTGTTCTCCAGGCTGATGAGTCTGTAATTAACAACAAAGGCACAGATTTAAAAAGGCAAGAACAAACTGGCCTCTTATCTCTTTTCTCATTTCCAGTAATCCTTTTTACTTTGTATGGCACAAATTTTTCTTGCCAGGAGCATTTGTTTGCTTTTTAGATCATTGTGAAAGTTGAACTAGCAGGCTAGAAAGCTGCTTCCCACCCACGAAAAATTCAGAGACATGAACTGTTTCTGCAAGAAGAATGTGACTTGCCAGACACAGAAGCAGTTAATCGTTCTGTTAGCAGTGTTTGTTTTATCTGACATCAGTATAATTTTATTATGATTCAATACAATATATTTTTCTTCTCAGTATAGTAAAGTTTATGGACTTTGACTGCTATAAGCTATGAGCTGCACCCAGAACAAGATACTGGTTTTGTCCCAAGAGCTTAAAATGCTGATGGTCACCATGTGTGTCTGACAAAGGCTGTCTTGTGACCTTGGACAAATCTCTCAACATCTTACGATCAGGCACGATAAACGCCTGAATTGCTCCACTCTAACAGTCAAGGGTAGCTGTCAGCTGTGGAATTCTTAGCAGACAAACTGAGATCTTCAGCTTAAAGACATTAAAAGGGGAAAGTCTTAGCACTGATGTGCTTTTTCTGCTTCAACGTAGCACAATTTCTAGTCTTTAAGCAGGTATTTATTATTAATTTCTGATCACACTAAACAAAAAAGATTGAGGCCAATCAGGAACTTTTCTCAGAAAAACACACAAATTAGTAAGTTAGGAAGGACACTCCTGCTCAAACACAGTTCTGTGATTTTTCCAAGTCACTCATTTACACTCTCTAATGTACTAACTGCTTGCTGTGTACATGTGTAAATAAACAACCGAGCAGGTTTAACTCCAGCCAGCCGGGTGAGTTAGGCCAATAAAACTGCCCGGTGTCCTGCTGTTCAGGTGTTTACAACAGATTTCCTGCATCGTTACATAGCACAGCACATGCTGTTTACAGCAGCGAGCTCACAGGAATGGGAAAGGCTCTGCAGAATGAAGGACCTGGTTACTGGAAAAGGAAGGAGGCTAATTTTGGAGTAATCTCTTACTTCTAGATGAAAAGGAAGACCAGGCTTTCCCGGGTGCAGGCTGTAAGGAGGCTGGTGCTTTCCTACGCTGCTGCAGCTCCCCCTGGTTACCACCACGAATTCTTCTGGTTTACAGCCTCACCTCTCCTTGCTCCGCTGGTCCCTGCCACCTTTTCTTGCCCCAAAGCACGTTTGCATGAGCCATCTCTCCCTGGCCTATTTCTTCCCTCTGAGTTTCCACAAGTTAAAAAAGGAGCCTAAATTGTTCTGTTGGGAAATCCAGAGCCATCTCTGTTGCCACAAAGCCAGGTCCAGTGACAAACCAAGAGGAGTTCCCTCTGGGTTGCACACAATGCAGAATCAAATCCTGACTGTCCAGGGGCCACCCCCGTGCCCAGATGCAGCCGGTGCTCTCTGATGTGCAGCAGAAGCAAATACAGCGCCAGGCTGCACTGGAAGGAGAAGCAGCCAGACAAAGCTGACTCCTGTGACTCCATGCCCGTCTGAGCAACAGTGCTGGATTATTGGGAGAGAGGATCCGCCACTCCCGCACTGCTCTTCCCACACAGACCCAGGGTGGAGGCCAAACTCCCCAGCTCCTGCATGTTATAGTGTCATTAACACAGAAGTTAACAACGATCCCCAATAAAGGTCAGCGCAGAACTTTTCCCAGGGCATGGCTGCTTCTCAGATTGCTCCAGCCACACCCCATAACCTTTTCCTCTTTCACACCAGTCTGCTGTGCAAACTCCCAACTCCTTACAATAACTACAACCCAGTCTCTTCCAAGTGACTTGCTCAGAGCTGCCCTGAAAGCTGCTGTCACACAAGGCCCTGTGCCCCAAAGAGCACCCAGCGCCAGCAGCAAGCCACGCTTTTCTACCACGTAACCCCCCCGCCAGATCCTCAGAGATTCCTTGGGACACAGAAATCGTTTACACATCATATTTTCTTTCAGGATGCAAAAAGCTTGGGAGAGAGGGGTGTGCAGAAATGTCACAAGTATTTAACAATAAAATGAAAACAAGTGTCTCCATTAAGTCCAACTTTGTGCAGCTAAGCAGTAGCCTTGCCTCAACACAGATTTTTAATTTGTGACTGTGTCTTGGCAGACAGCAGCTCCAACCCAGCACTGCTGTAGCTGCTAGCTAATATGTTTGCTTACTGCCTAACATTTCGTTATAAGCTAAGCATTTTCAGCATTTGTCTAAAACTTCCTATAAAGCAGATTCACCTCGGTTCACTGGTGCGAGCAGCACAGTGGAACTATCAGTGTCTGGCTGTGTGAGGAGACAGCGCAGGGCTCTGGCTCCAGGGCCTGACGATGCCAGCAGAGAACAGGGCTGAGCGGTTGGAGCGGCTGAGGGTGCCGAGGCGCAGCCCTTAAGGTCTGTGCGAGGATAGGGGAGCGAAGAGCCGTTCCCAGCCCTTTG
>NW_010319723.1:0-1606 GCF_000700745.2 Antrostomus carolinensis
GCTCCTCAACCCCATCTGGGTGCTCCCCAACTCCATCCAGGTGCTCCTCAACCTCCATTTGTGTGCCACCTGGGCTATGGATGCTCCCCCAATCCACTTGGGTGCTCCCCAACATCATCTGGGTGCTCCCCAACCCCTCTTTGGACACTGGAGTATGGGTGCTCCCCAACCCCACCCAGATGTTCCTCAACCCCATCCAGGTGCTCCCCAACCCCACCCAGATGCTCCCCAACCCCATCCAGGTGCTCCCCAGCTCCCATTTGGGTGCTACTTGGGTTATGGGTTCTCCCCAACCCCATTTAGATGGTCCCCAACCCCATTTGGGTGCTCCCCAACCCCATCCGGGTGCTCCCCAAGCCCAAACTGGACCTCTGGGTGCTCCCCAACCCCCATTTGGACACTATCTGGACTATGGATGCTCCTCAACCCCACCCAGGTCCTCCTCAACCCCATTTGGGTGCTCCTCAACCTCATCTAGGTGCACCCTGACCCCTTTTTGGGTGCTACCTGGGCTATGGATGCTCTCCCAACCCACTTGAGTGCTCCCCAACATTATTTGGGTGCTCCTCAACCCCATCTAGATGCTCCCCAACCCCTCTTTGGACATGATCTGGAGTATGGGTGGTCCCCAACCCCATTTGGGTGCTACCTTGGGTGTGGATGCTCTCCCAACCCACTTGGGTGCCCCTCAACATCATTTGGGTGCTCCCCAAACCCACCCAGGTGCTCCTCAACCCCCATTTGGGTGCTACTTGGGTTATGGGTTCTCCCCAACCCCATTCAGATGCTCCTCAACCCCATTTGGGTGGTCCCAAACTCCATCCAGGTGCTCTCCAACCCCATCTAGGTGCTCCTCAACCCCCATTTGGGTGCTACTTGGGTTATGGGTTCTCCCCAACCCCATTTAGATGGTTTCTGACCCCATCTGGGTGCTCCCCAACCCCACCCAGGTGCTCCCCAGGGACAGACCTTCCCACCCATCCATGAACATGGGTTCTCCTCAACCCCATCCTGATGACATCTGGGGACAGACCTCACCCCACCCCAGGATGGGTCCCCCACCCATGAGACACGTCACCCGGTGGTGGGTGCTCACCCTTGCCAGGCTGGTGGAGCTCCTGTAGATTTGGGGTGTCCAGGTAGACCCCGCTGTCACCGTGCAGCTTCTCACCTTCAGCTGATGTCCCCAAGTCCCCTGCCCGTGCCTTGGCCAACTGCTTCTTCTGCCTGCACGTGTACCAACTGCCCGGGGTGGGGTTCAGGGGGGGTCACCCCCCACCACCACCACCTTGTGCCATCTCATTGTCCCCTCCTCCCCCCAAAAACCTACCACTTGAAGGCCACGTAGGCGACGAGTCCCACCACCACGGCAGCCAGGAGGGAGCAGTAGACAGGGATGATGTCCTGCCCGGTGGCTTCAGGTGACATGAAGTTGGGGGGTGCAGGTGATGGGGTCACCCACCCCCCCAAATCTTCATCTATGGGGTGAAGATGAGTTTAGGGGGGGTCCTGGTTCTCCCCACCCCACTCGTGCCTCAGTTTCCCCTCACAGGGGGACGTAGCACCCATGGGTGGGGTGGTGGGTTCTATGTTGGGGGGTGTCACC
>NW_010319724.1:0-3586 GCF_000700745.2 Antrostomus carolinensis
CATTCTATGATTCTATGATTCTGTGAAATATATTATTTTTTAATTAAAATTTCTGGATGAAGAGGTAACATAATGGTAATACAGCAGAGTGCGATTTCAAGCTGCCAAGTTCTTCACCCATAACTTCTTAAATCAAAGAACAATATTTATTTTGTTAGTAAATTAAAACATAGTAAGAATTGTAATGTGAAGGTACATTGAATTGAAACTGGGTTTGCCTTATATAAATGTGGGTCTAGAGCTTGTTTGCTTTTGAAACTGAAGCTCTTATAAGCAAAGGAAAAAATTCTTGACAGCAAGGATGCTCAAACACTGGAACAAGTTGTCTAGAGCAGTCTTGCAGTCTCCATTCTTGGAGATGATCAGAACCTGACTGGACAAAGCCCTGAGAAACCTGATGTAACTTGGAAATTAGCTGTGCTTTAAGCACTGGGTTAGGAAAGATGACCTCCAAGTCTTTGTTTCAACCTAAATTATTCTGTGATTTTTTTTAAGCTCCACCCAGTTAATAAAGCCAATTGGGCTGACTAACTTTTCATATTAAGAGAGCTGGAATTTCTTGAACTCAAACATGCTAATGATAATATTAGAATTAATTTTGGGCAAGAGAAGAATTGATCTACGAAGAAAACTGGCTAAGTTACCAGGTCAGTGAGTTAGTTTCTCTGTCTGCTGTGCTGCAGTACCTGCTTTCATGTCCTTAGCCCATAGAACATACAGAGTAATTTGGTTCAGCTTTTTCCCACTGTTTTAGGGGATTAAGCTAAACTGAATTAATTTCTTTGTTGTGGTGAAGAACATGCGTGTGGTTTGTTACCATAGCTCAGCTGACACTGTAGTTTGTTGTTGCTCTAATAACTTGATCGTGTGCCTAAATCTTTTGGAGTCTTACTTATCAGGAGTGAGTTGAAATACTTGACGTAACGCAGTGTGGAAAATCATTACCTAAGACAGAGATTAGTAAAAGAATTGTAGAGAAGGAGCTGGTAGACGTGGTTAGTAGAATCAGAAGAGTAATTATCAGATAGGAATAATTGCAGTGGAGTTCCCCTAGGGTTTGGTTCTGAGTCTTACTTAGTATGTATATTAGTATGGCGTGTCATGATATTTGATGCAAGGAAAACTTTGTCAATACACAGGTAACTTTACAAGAAGCTGCTCTGAGGAAGCTAGATTGTTTGGAAAGAAAGCGCTGTCTGGAGCAGAGCGGGTAGCACAGCTGAAACGTAATCTGAAATGGTGCTTACACTTCTTGCCATCTGTAGTCAAGGAAGAAGAATAGATAATACTAGGATAGGTGCACAGATGAACTGCAAGAAAGATCAGTGGAATAAGGAGTCTGGCAAAATAATCTAGGAGGAGGTAAGTACATCTCAGCAAATGTGATGAGGCAGTAATCACCAAACAAGGATAAAAACTCTTGCAAGTTAAATGAAGGAGTTGGCACAAAAATCTTGTTATGTAAATTAATTACTTGAAAATGTCTGGTCATCTAATGTTAAAAGGTTTTCAGTAAGAACATGGGGAGAAAAAGGAATGCCATAAATTTAGAAAAGATGTCACTGTGAATTTCTCTAATATAATGCTTAAAAAGGAAGAAGTGAATTCTAGAATTTTTTTTGTGCAGTCTTGCAAACTCGATCACTAGCTCTGCATGATGTTGCAGAAGCAAGGGGAACAGGTTTGCTAAAGTAAACATGGTCATAGGATTGGATTAGCCTTACAAGTCAGACTATTTGGGCTGTTAATTCTATACCATGATAAGGAATTTTTATACAAAAATAGCACAGAAGAAATGAAACTGTCTGTACCAGAACCTCGTTAATAGTCCTGCTGATAATGATCATAATCTCTGCACAGTATTAAATACTGAAAACTGTCAGGTAGCTTTAATCACATATATTCTGAGAACAAAAGCATTTTCTTTGATAAACTGACGGGAACTGTTACTTCATAGTGTGTTGTGAGCGCTGCCTTTCCTAAAAGTCATGTAAGCACAGTTTATGAAACTTGGAAGAGCTAAGTTAATGCTTCCTGGACAGGTTCCTGTTCTTTCTCTTCCTTCCATTTTTTCCACTGTTTCTCTATGTATAGTTTATGTGAGTTCTGGCATTCAGCAGACTTGTTTTGTAAGCTCCAATGTTTCTAACACTTCTACCACGTTAGAAAATGAGCCCAGCAAAAAAAATTCTCATTGTTTTCTGCTAGATTAACATGTTAAATCAGTGTACTGAGTATCCTGACAAGTAGCAGAACTAGCACCAGGGGTGGAATAGGGTGGCATAGCCAGGTTTGGTACGTGGGAGGAGGGAAGAAAAAGAGTGGGAATAGGGGGAAGCAAGACTTTCCTCATTGGCAGTTTTGGAGTGCTGATGTGTCCAGTTGCAGTCTGAGTTAAACATTCCGCTGTCTGTTTTCTCAGTTTGATGTGTTTTTTGTAGATAGATAGATAGATATATATGAGATAATTATAATTACTTTAGAATTGGTTAATATTTTACACTTCTCCACTGTTAGTTATGTAGGTAATGCAGCTTAATTTTATACATAGTCATTCACTTTCACAATCATAAAATACCTTCCCGAATTTTCTGGTGGAGTCTGATGGGAAGAAGGTGGAGTACAGGCATGGGAGGCCAGTAGTAATAAAATTATCTCTGTTTCTGCTGTAAGAGTGTGGGAGTTTTTAATATATTGAAGTTTAAAGGTTCTGCTGTAATTAAAATGATAAATTCAGGGGTTTTTTTAAAAAAAAAAAACTAAACTCAAGGGAGATATGGAAATGTCTTTTGCAAAAGTAATAGTATGTGTAGTTAAAAGGTGCTTTGTTTTTGGTAGTTATGTCAGAGAGAATACTGCAGACTTTAGGAAAAAATACTGTAACTTACTCCTTTTGGTTTTGAGCATAACCATGCTGCATTTCCATTGTGCCATTGAGTATGTTTGCTTCATTTTTCTGTTTCCTTCTGAAAAAGAGGAGATACTACCTCCCTGATAGTGTCCTAGTTTTTAGCTGGAACAGAGCTGGGTTTCTTTTTGGTAGCTAGAATAGTGCTGTGTTTTGCTCTGAGCCTGGGATTTGTTATGATACAAGCACTGAGAACATCCCAGCGTTTGCGTTTTTGTCGCTGGAAGTGAAGGACTTGATGTTTTGTTAGTCTACAAGCACAAGATCTAAGGGGGTGAGGAATATTTAAATTAATAAGTTAAATTGGCATTTAGATATGCCAATGGAATATGCCATATCATATAACATCATGTCCAGTACATTAGTGAGGGGCTCTTCCTCTCTTGCTCTCTCTGGCTTTCGCTCGGGCTTTCGCTCGGGTTCTCGCTCTCCTGGGATTGTGGTTTTGGTTCGGGATTGTCGCTCCCCCCGGGATCGTTATCTGGGAACCGGCCGGGCTCGGTCAGCAGGGGGCGAGCAGCTGCCCTGTGCATCACTCATTTGCATATTTTGTAACTGTTTTCATTATAACTCCTATTTTAATATTAGTATTATTTTAAGTTTTTTTTTTTATTTCTATTCTAAATTGCTCTAGAAGAGAACAAGGAAAGGACTTGGGGGTGGTGGTGGACGAGAAGC
>NW_010319725.1:0-2434 GCF_000700745.2 Antrostomus carolinensis
ATACAGGCTGGGCGATGAGTGGCTTGAGACTGTGTTATCAGTGCTTGAGTGCTTCACTAGCTACACTGTCTACCTCTTGGTTAAAACACATCGTTAAAAGTCATCTCCTGAGAACCAGCATGAGAACAAATCCACAGACCATTTCTCCCTCTGTAGTCACTATTTCTTTCAGTATACTTTTTTTTTTTTTTTTTTAAATTAGGACAATTGCACGAATTAACTTTACCCAAAGAGAAGGCAGTGCTCTCAGGACAGCTGGACCTAAACAACATAATGTATGCACCCATACAGAAGCGTGGCATCAAACAGACAAAGTTAGAGCAAGAGCTTTGCACTATCAAGCAAGAGTTGGGTTTTCACCTCAGCTCTCCTGTACTTACAAAGCTTGGTTGTAGCTTAACAAGCTTTGGCAGTTTAAATCCCACCAAGACAGGGACCAGTTCGGGACACAAACCAATCTTCGAAATACATCTTTTTGACTGCAACAGAATCGACTCACTCAAGACTATTTTAGGATACAATTTTATAACTGTTTTAAATGGGTAAAAGTCCCACCCTCCCACTACTTCAATCATCTGCTGCTCTCCACTGCTGTCATGACAACACTGGTACTTCTGCAGTTGCACCACGAATTGGTTGAAAAAATATTTCTTTTTTTATTTTGAGGGATTAATTTTTAACCAGACCAGCTTCCTTTATCTAACTCACCACGGGGCCACACAAGCCCTACTGATGGTAAAAACAAGCAGGAGAAGAGCAGGACTTTTTTTTTCTTCTTCCTCCCTTCAGTGCACAGACTTACAATATGGAAACTACTGTCCGGATATCTGCTACTAAGAAAAGGGGTTTCCCACCAGTTCCTTTGTCTCAGCACGGATACGTAGCTGGCCAGTGAACAGCACAAAACCAATCTTATCACAGATCAGCTTAGCTGTAGCTCAACCAGATTTCTGAAGCAGCCTCATCTACATTTTCTGTTGATTAACTGCAAATATTTGCAAACAAGGATTTAAAGAATATTAAGAAAATGGCAATTGGCTTTAAAATCTAGTGCCTGGCAAGTGAGAAAGGAGAAAAAAAAAATGCAATTTTAAGTTAGTGTGTAAACTGATGAAGATATCAGAAATGACTAAGTTATACTCACCTCTTGAAACCCCATCTCAAAAAAAACATTCAACTGCTCCTCTGACAGCCAACAGCCTTGTGAAAAATGCTGTATTTCCAATCTGAATTAATTATATTTTTCTTCATAAGGATTCCTGAAGAAATTGAAAGTTTTAATTATGTTTGCAAATTAAGTAAACACTGAAGAGCTAGGTATAACTATACCAAGCTGCATTAGTCATTCATGAGATTCTTTTTTAAAGTTTAGTTTCATTCACACAATGTAGCCAGAATGCAAAACCTATCTAAAACTTTGACTTAATTCATGTCCTTCTGCATTTAACGTTGAGAGTGACAAAACTGGTTCTAAATTTTAGATGGCAACTTCAGTTCATAAATGTGTTTTGCAGTCCTAGCCAGCAGGGCTCAGCCTGCAGTGACACTCAAAGATGACTTCACATCCCTCTCCACCTGGTGCCATTCCAATTGAACTCCTCAGCTGGATGCTGGATGGTTTCAGGCCCACCGTGGAAGCTATGCTAAACTTCCTGGTACATGGGTTAAACCGTGTGGCCTCTCTGCTTCTTGAAGAGCTACCTCTCAGTTCCCTTTTCCTCTTGCAACTCTTCTAAACCACATTCTCTCGCCTCTTTCTTTAAAAGGAGTCAGCCCAGGACCTACTGTTCTCTGTCACGAAGCAGAGTTTTCGCAAGTGGTTGACAAACCAGGTACAGACAGGGAGGGGTCTCTCGTACATCTCGAGTGGCTTGAAGATACCAAGGTCGACCACACATATTGGTGTGTATATATACCCTACAGAGCCACCTTGCAAAAACTCAACTATAATTAGCTCTTGGTACCAAGCTTTCTGAGTCAGAAAAGAAAGGCAATAGAAAAACCAAGTTATTATTTTAGCACTACTTGTTATGCATCCACTAATTTTTAGGCGCTTAAACGTTTGCTGAATGTTTAACACAAAAAACAAGCCCTCAAAACAAACCAAATTAATAAAGAAATAAAAATCTAAGCCACAGCATACTTATGTGAAAAGTAATCTTATTTTTAAATAATGACAAAAAGAAGTAAGATGTTTTTGAACATCTGTATTACATAAGAAAATTGAATCATATGTCTTATCTGCGAGACGGCCTGCCTGTAAGCCCAGAAATAAAGCGCTGCCCGTGAGTATTTAGGGACAATCTCCTTCCGAAGCCGCATTAGGGTCCCAGTCCCACAGGAACGGCGAAGCTCACACGAGGGATCCGCTTCCTTAAAGCCGCGCCAGTCAAAGGGCTGCATTCGCCGGGCCGCTGCCGCCCGCAGACTCCCG
>NW_010319726.1:0-20819 GCF_000700745.2 Antrostomus carolinensis
ATTCTATGATTCTATGATTCTATGATCTATGTAGAAGATAAGTAGTGAAGGTTTTCCTAATAAACTCTTGTATATGTGCTGAACAACTCCATCAGCCATGCTTTTTGACAGTATTTCAAAAACTGTAATTTATTAATTCTAGATATACTCAATGCTCTTCCTTCTGCTGGGAAGTGTAGAGAGACAGTTTAGATCTCTTTCATCAGACTTACACTCACTAAAGAACAGATTTCATTTGACAACTCCTGTGAAGGCTTGGTATCTCAATTTTGATGTCCCTTGCAGGTAGACAAAGTTTGGTTCATAAATCCAATAAAGGAGCTTTGGTATTTAGCTAGGACGATACAGTTGTTTAGGTTAAAGACATTTAAGATCAAGTCCAATCAAAAATCTAACATTTCTGAGTCCACCACTAAGCCATGTCCCTAAGCACCTCATCAATATGTCTTTTAAATACCTTCAGTGATGGTGACTCAAACACTTCCCTGGCTGCCTGTATCAAAGCTCGACAACTCTTTCAGTGAAGAAAATTTTTGTAATATCTAATCTAAACCTCCACTGGCATAACTTGAGACCATTTATTCTTGTTCTATCATTTGTTACTTGGGAGAAGAGACCAACATTTCATGATCACTGTGCCAAAGACAGCCTCCAACAATCACATCACTCACAAGTCCTCCTCCATTCACAAACAACAGGTCCAGTGGGGCTCTTTCCCTCACTCACCAGCTGTGTCAGAAAGTTATCTTCCACACACTCCATGAACCTCCTAGACTGTTTCCCATCCACGATATTTTATTTCCAGCAGACATCTGGTAAGTTGAAGTCTCCCATGAGAACAGGGGCTGGCGATTGTGAGACTTCTCCCAGCTGTTTGTAGAACATCTTGCCTGCCTCTTCATCCTGGTGGGGTGGTCCATCACAGACTCCCACTATGATAGCTGCCTTGTTGGACTTACCCCTGATTCTTACCCATTTTTTTTCAGCTGTAGATCAGAGATTTCTACTAATTCTCACATGTGCAGCTCTTCACAGTGAAACTGATGAAATCTGTCTGCTTACAGATTTATTTATTTATTTAATTTATTTACTTATTTATTTATTTTTGTAATAGTGTGTTTGGCTTTTTTGGTGTGCAGTCAAGCTCTTCCTGAAGTTAAAGCATTTATGACATCTCCGTCCCCCTTAGACTCTTCATTGTCTAGTAAATGCTGAGTTCATGCTGCAGTCTTTAGTTCACTAAGGCTGTTGTATTCTCCTTACAGTATACCAGGCTGTCTCTGTTCATGAAATATGCATAAACTTTATACCTTTGAGATCTCTCTCTCTGTCAAATTTAGTTGAACTGGGCCAATGTATTCAGAAATTATTTGTGAGTTTCATACATATAGAAAGAATTGATATAATCCTTTTTTACTTAAGAAAGTAGGTTGAAAAAAAGCTATTTTTGGAGCATTTTCAATATAGTAAAGAGTAGGTAAGATTTTGGAAGAGGTTATAGCAAAGTTTGCATTTCTTTCTTTGTATAGTTTATACCAGACACCCATAACAGACATGCAGGTCACATTGGAGTTGTTTATGACAGATGAAAATAATTCGAACCGTTACAACCACATCATTATGGTTTTTTTTCTTTGTTTGTTTCCTTCCTGTTTTTCTTTCTTCTAAATCATGTGCATTTTAAAGTCAACAAATAAAACCACTGTGTCCTGAGTGAGAATTAACTGTGAGTGAGCAGTTTGGGACTGCAAAGGCCACTTTTACTTTGAAAGTTTTTCCATTCACAGCATGGAAACATAAATAAGTGTGGAGACCATGAAACAAGCTTACAGATTATTAACATCACCCTTTGCTTCTTTGTGTCCTGCTTTCTATTAGATGAAGGAGACTGGAAGGCTGCTTTGTACTGTGGATTGTTTTCCCCAAGATATACTTTGAGTACTTTGATGCTGAGAGATATTTTATAAAATTTCCTTGGATGCTGCCATTTGTGATGATGCTTGCTTTGAAGTGTCATTACTTCTAAGCCCAGCAGCAGCAGCTTTCCTCTTCCTTCAGAAGACAGAAACTCCTTTAGCTTCCTACAGAGTTTTTATTGGTTCTTCTCTGTCTCATAGAAGAACAAAATGTTTCCTGAAATCTATTCCATCTTCACTACCTATGACATATACTAGCCTTGCAACCATATCAGGCACATAATTTTTCTCTTCTGATGGCTGAAGACACTGTGAGGGCATCTTTCAAAAAGCTGGCCAAGTCTTGCTACAGAGATGTGAAAATTTACTGCTAGTCTTTCTGTGGTTTCACTCTTTTGGCTTGCAGCCAAACCCAGTCTGCCTTCTCACTTCCCTCCCCTCACTCCCACCAGGGAGTAGAGGAGAGAATTGGAAAAAAGAGTAAGAAGACTCATGGGTTGAGATAAAAACAATTTATTAATTAAAATAAAGTGATAATGATAACAACAGTAATAACAGAATATACAACTAAGTGTTGCACAGTGCAATTGTGCACCACCCGCCAAGAGATGCCCAGCTTGTGCCAGCCAGTGATCCTGGAGCCAAGACAGTCCTGAAACCAAAATCCTGGAAGAACGAGCCTGAGCAATCCCCAAGAGAATACCCTCAATTTCCTGTCATCCCTGGTTAGTATACTGAATGTGATGTGATATGATATGGAATATCTCATTGGCACATCCAAATGCCAGTTCTGGGGTTTGCTATTCACTACTCTTCTCCCTCCTGGTCCTAATGCAGCTGTGAACAGCCAAACATGATGACCTTGAGCTTCAGCAGCAACTAATAACAGTAGTACTTTGTCAACATTCTTCTCATAACAAATCCCACACTGAAACCAAAACACAGCTGTTCTAAATAGTAAGAAGAAAATTAACTCTGTCCTGGCAAAACCAGGACACTTTCAAAGGCAGTAAGAAAAAAGGGAAGCTATGCAGTGATTTTAACTGAGAACCTAATCACTGGGTCCAAATGAAAGCCAGATAATGAAAAGGGTTCCTACTTTTCTACAGTCCCAGGCATTTTACCTGTTAACTGCCTGCTCCCTGCTCTCTAAGTAATACCATCTCAGATTTACTGAGCTCACATCTTTGCCACAAGGTGCATCAGTCTGCGCATATTAACCCCAATGTGGTTGCATATGAGCTAGAGGTAAAACCGTGTTTTGAAAGGTTTACAGTTATTTCAGGAGCTTTAATGTTCAGTCTTAGGTATAAAACGCTGAGCCATCACATTGCTGAGTAATGAGGTCTTGTACACTCTCTCTCCACAACTGAGATGAAAACTCTTGATCCAGGTGGCTGCAGGTTATGCACACGTCACAATAGGAGTTTACCTGTGACTATGGACAGCATATTTTGAAGATACTATGAAGTACCTTCTGAAAATACTGAATTAAGCCCTTTAATCTTATTCATCTCTTCAAAAGTCATATGTGGGCTGACAGCACCATAGCTCCTTGTTTATTTACAGAACGTGTAGATCATAGTCCATGCTAATTAGAGGCTTCACAAAACTTATGGAAAGCGTGCAGGAAAGACCTTTAACTCTATTCTAGCATGTCTTCTTGTCAATATAGGACTGTTGTGCAGAATTTTCGTGTCCAAACAAGCACACTGAATTATGGACCTTTTGCCACTTTTCTTTCACAGGATTTCAGTAGCTCAAATGTCCTTTCAAGGAAGTTCTTCCTGGTATTGCAATGACTCTAAATGTTTATCTTGGTTTCATACCAGTACTTCTGATTAAACTGTTTATATTGGCAGCCTCACAGATGACATTGTATTTGAGAACTTAGTGATCTTGAACAGGCTGTTTGCTCTATTGGGCATTGCACTTAGATCCTGAGCAACCTGTAGGTTAGCATGTGTACGTGCTGTATGGTAAACTGCTGGTGTGCACCGTGCACGGGTGGATGCTGTGACAGAGGTAAGTCTAACCTGTCAGGAGAAGATGTATGATTCTGTTTGTTACGCAAAAGAAAGGGCACTATGGCATGGGAGGGAGAAGGAACCTCTTAATGGAGAGGATCTGTTCAGCGTGCTATGGGAAAACTTCCCCAGCGTCTGAGTCATGCTGCACAAATGTGGGGGTTCCCAGTATCTGGAGGGTTGTAAGATTTACTCAATATCTATATGCCTCTTTTTATTCTGTCTTGTTAAAACTCCTGTTTTATTAAGCTGTGTGTTGTTGGGCCTTTCTTATTGAGAACCAGAAAGCATTCAGCACTGTCTCTCTCTCCTCACTCCCCTGCCACATGCAGAAAACTCTTTTACCAGATACATAATTGCTGCCTTTCAGTTTTACTGGAAGTCCATCATGATGTTACTAAAAAAAAAAAAAAAAAAAAAAAAAAAAAAAAAGCAGCAAAATTGGAGACTTCTTTCTTTTTTGTATTTTAGACATTTTCTAGTTTGCAGCCTCTCACTCAGAACTGGTTAACTTTTCTAGAAACCCTTCTTTGGGTAATTTATGGAGAAAAGATTTGATAACACAAGTCTGACTTTTTGTTTCTGTCACCCTGTATCATGTGTCAGTGGTATTTGTTCTCCCAAGTTTTCCTTTCATTAGTTGAATCATATGGCTAGAGTATACCCAACAAAAACTTCCCGAACAGTTTGACCTTAATCCATCAATGTGCACAGTTGCTACTAATCGTACTAATCCCAGCAAAATGAACAGAGCTATCAATGAATTTAAACGTATTTCCAGGTGAGAGCTGGTATGAATTTTCATACTATCTTTGTCCCAATTAATTTCTTTGTGCAAACCAATCACTATAATGACTCAGCTCTTCAATGTAGAATGTTATTCACAGAATATTCTAAATGTGGGACAAAAAGAGTGCCAAAAAAGGCTATTAAAAGCAAGATAAATAAAGAGAAAGAATGACCCAGGAGAAATGCTGGAGCACATTTTGGATATGCATATAATTGAGAAGCTTAAGATATTAATGAAATGATCTGAAAAGGCATCTATATACAATAACTGGGTTTTTTTACAGTTTTGTTTACCAAGATATATACCACATTTTACTGTGAAGTATACTGTTTTAAGCATACCTTCTGTCAAAGACTTAACATCTGTGGGTTATAATTTACAATTACTTGCTTTAAAACCATGATGATTTGTCAAAACTTAAATTGATAATGATGATAAAATAATTTATTCTACTAAATGCCATGGAAAATTCGGTTCCCTGTTCCAGGACCAAGTAGCTAAGGATCTTAACTGTAACTGAAGAGGAGCTGTCAATTGTTTCCTCCTGGTTGAGATGTTGTCTAGTTGGTTCCCTCCTTAGGCTTCATTAATCTCTATGATCTACTAAACTCTGGAGTTTAAGACATTTATTTACACAGCTACCAAACCCCTCCTTCCAGTCAGGATTGTCATTTAGGTCTTTTCTTTAAAAAGCTGTCAAAAGCTGAATAAGCAATGGAAGATATCACTCTTTCTTTCAAAATATAATACCATAAAAAGAGCAGTGTTATTCCCTCTTGCTTCAGTTGCTGTGTGTGCAGGTGGTTCAGTGATGGTGAGGAAATGGACCTTGCCTTTGCCTCAGGGGATTTAAGACAACAGTATCATGGTGCAGACAGTAGCTGAATGGCAGGGCTCAAAGTGTTGTAATGAATGGAGCTACATCTGGCTGGTGACCAATCACCAGCTGTATTCCTCAAGATTCAGTTCTAGGGCTTGTTCTGTTCAATACATTTATCAACTATCTGGACGCAGGAGTTGAACTAGCAAATTTGCTGAGTATACCAAACTGGAAGGTGCTGTTGACTCTCTTGAGGAACAACTTGCCTTGCAAAGGGATCTAGATAGGTTGGAGCACTGGGCGATGATTAATGGGATGATATTTAACAAGTGGAAATGTGAGTTTTTGCACCTACAATAGAGTGATGCCAGGCACAGGTGCAAATTGGGAAATGAGTGGCTGGAGAGCAGCTCTGCAGAACGGGGTCTTGAGGTTCTGGTTGACATCATGCTCAACATGAGTCAGCAGAGTGCCCTGGCAGCCAGGAGGACAAACTGGGTGCATCAAACACAGCATGACTAGATGGTCAAAAGAATAATTATCCTGCTGTATTTAGCATTGATGTGGCCTCACCTTGAGTACTGTGTGCGGTTCTGGGCCCCACAATAAGAAGGATGTGAAGCTCCTTGAATGCATCCAGAAGAGAGCAACAAAACTGGTGGAAAAGCTGGAAGGAATGTCTTGTGAGGAGTGGCTAGAGACTTTGGGTTTGTCTAGTATGGAGAAAAGGAGGCTGAGGGGTGACCTCAGCGATCTCTACAGCTTCCTGATGAGGGAAAGTAGAGAGGGAGGTTCTGAGCTCTTCTCCCTGATACCCAGTGGCAGGACACGTGGGAATGGATCAAAGCTGTGCCTGGGGAGGTTTAGACTTGATATTAAGAAACATTTCTTTACTGAGAGGGTGGTCAAACACTGCTACAGGCTTCCTAGAGAAGTGACCAATGCCACATGCCTGCCAGTGTTTGAGAGGCGTTTGGACAATACCCTTAATAACATGCTTTAAATTTTGTTCAGCCCTGAAGTCATCAGGCAGTTGGACTAGATTATTGTTGCAGATCCATTCCAATTGAAATATTCCATTCCATCCCATCCCATCCCATTCCATTCCATTCCACCTTTTTGGCACTCATTTCTCTTCTTGATGAAGATATGCCATTGTGCAAGAGTACTAAAGGGAAATATCCTTGGAATTAGGGAAAAAGAGAGAAAAACATGGCTAATAAAGAGATAATTTTCAGGAAGATGAAGCACCTCTGGTCCAATCCCTGCTCCAGTGAGAAAGCACTGAACAATCACTGAGCTGTTAAGAGGAATTAGGAGAATTATTTTCTCTCTGAAGAGTGTTCAGACACTGAGTGCTGTCCTCATTCCCTTGCTTTTGCTGCAACATTTCCCACACTGTAGAATGGCTTTAAGTAAGAGGGACAGAAAATTTTTGAACCATTCAATTTTTCTCCAGCTGAAATATGACCTGGGCAGCTAGACTTAAGCTGTAAGAGAGACTGAGAAGAGTCATAAATCATAGTCTTTTTCTTTCTCACTGGTTGTGCTCCATGTCAGACTGTCATAAAAGGCAGGTGATGATGTTATTTCCACAATTTAGAACAAAAAGGGAACTTTTACAATTTTTTTTAAAGATTGCACATACAGAGGAGACTCTTCACCTTGCTGTATGCAATTACCTAATTTTTAGATGGTTAAATTATGTCAAATGAATCCTAATCACAATATGCAAATAGTGACTAATAAATGCATTGTAAATTCATGTTGTCATTGCACAGCTCCCTTGAGTAGACAAAATCACTGACATTTTGACACCATTTGTGGAATCATATGCTAACTAGTACAAGTTGCCATTTGGGGTCCTACCATGAAGAAGAACTGTGGATCTGGGAACCAGTCTTTTATCCTCATATCAATTTGTTTGATGAAAACAGACTTCATAAATGTCTCCTACAGATCTTGTATATATAATTAGCTCATAACAACTACACAAAATTGTTTATGTTATGATATTTGTTGAGTAGAGTTTTTTTAATGACTATGATCAATCTGACTAAAAGGACAGATTACTTGTTTTAGAAGTATGAAGTGTTATATTCACCTTTCAGTTGTAATGTCTAGAACAAGAAAGTTTCTAGTAATAGTGAAGAGTGAGTAGGCATTAACTTCTTTAACTCTTGTATCTAAAGATGTTTTGCAGGTCTTATGAACAGCCTAAGAAAATTCTTGCTTATTAAAAATTTTTATGCTATGAGGTAGTTTTGTTCTGCAGCATCTTTCTGACTGAAGCTGATTCTAATAAACTTCATAGTTGATTCTTGAGAAACAGACATTTTCAGGCAGCAATAAAAGTAAATAATGTACTGTTTGATTCAAGTTCTAACTATCTGGATGCAGATGGTTTCCAAATTCTTGTCATAAGTAGCACCATCCAAAAGTGCTGATCCCTGCTTCTAGTCACATTCCAAGTGCTTTGGATGGTGTTTCAGTGAATAGTGGTGACTCATTTCAACATAAAGTCATCAGTTGGACCTGCAATTTAGATTTCAGGAAAGCATCACACAGATTCCAAATCTACATGTTTATTTGATTTATTTATATGTGGGGGGAGAAGGCTTCTTTGGAACCCCTTTCAGAGCCTGAGGGATTCTCTTTTCTCCTTTCTCCCCTGCATCCTTGAGGCCCTTGTGGTCCTTTTAGCCAAGGGGAAGAGGACACACCTTTTTGAGCTGCCAGACACTTATCAGCCTGGAGTAGGACTCTGTGCCATCTACAGCTAAGCATGAGAAATATGGAAATATAACCCAACAGGCTTAAGCACCTTTGGGAACTTTCATCATAAAATATAGCAGAATACCTTTAACAAATGGGAATGGTCTTTTTTTTATCTTGTGGACTGCATTTGGTGCATGAACTTAGAATGTGTTCCTTTCTGTAGGGTACCAATGGTGTTGTTTTAATCATTGTGAGGGCAATTCATGAGTGTATACATGAATGGGGGTGATGGTGATGTTGGAGATCCAGATATTTTCTGTATGACTGCTTTTATAAGGCTGACGAAATAAAGCTCTCCCCTCTCCAGTTTCTTCATAATGTTGTTTACAAATACTGGTGCATTGCATTTGGAAAGCTGTTTTTTCGCATCACATTTAGACAACCTAGCCATGAAGGGACGGGATCTCACATCCAGCACTACAAGACATCTAGGTTATTTCAATTTCCTTTCAAACTGCTGTGAATTACTACATCATATGCGTGGCAGCTACTTATTAGCACCCACACATAAACAGGTTCCTACAGACACACAGACAAACCTAGTTGTTGTGGTCTGAAAACAATTTTCAGCAGAAGTAATACTTCTAATGAGAAGAGATATGAGGCCTATAAGGAGAAGTGGATTTATTCTTAACTATTTATATTTTGGGATCAGTTTAGATTAAGAAGGATACTGCTATAGGCTTTGACCTTGACTGCATCTGCCATCAGGCAGGGACATTTTTCACTTCCCCTCTGAGAACTTGACTGAGATTTGTCAAAAGACACACTTCTAATTATGAATACAGGAACTATAACCTTGGTAGAACTGTGAACAATGTCCTTTGACTGAGTTGTGCTCAGCTTAGGGCAAAAAAGTGTAGATACTCCTTTTAGTTGAGTCAAGGTTGATCATCAAGGGGCAGTAGACTCACAATCTATTCACAGTGTTAATTTTGTTTGAATTGTTCTTTCTAGTGACAGGTGGCTCTACATCATTTTGCGAGTGCAAATAAAGTACATGACACAGTGCCCTTACTCAAAAAGTGCTTCTTAATTAGGACATGCAGTAAAATTAGTGTTTAATTAAATTTCAGGTGTCTTACCAAGCTGTGTCTATCATACATATGTCTCATATCTGAATTGACTTGAACACAGATGGAAATTTGGAAACACGGAATTTCTTAGAATACTGTTTGGCAGTTCAAATTATACTGACGTAATTCAGGGCAGACTTAATTACAGAGTACTAAAGTCTCTAAGGAATAAGAGTCTAGCATATTCTAGCTATGACAGTTCTAATCATACCTTCATCAAGCATCTAAACTTTATTTTGAATGAGGTTTTTGAATAGGAAATTAAAAAATATTTAAGAATATTTAGAAATTTAATTAATAATTAATAGAAACATTGATAGGATCAGTCAAATACACTTTTAGTAACTTAATTAAATAATTCTTTCTAATTTCCATGAACATTAGGTGAAATTAATCTTGATCAACTTCCATTAGCTAAATGTTTGAAGTTTACTTTGAACTAGTCATATAAATTTCCTGAAAAAATTAAGAGAAAAAGAGAAAAAATTAGGCAAGCTCAGATGAACTCTTGAGGTGTCTCTCAACTTCTTTTTTGCAAGAAATCTTGGAGAGTCTTTTGGACTAGATATCTAACCTCTAGACTACTGAAAACAGGCAAAATGAATTCCACCATGGCTGGTTATAATGGGTCTACATAGCCTTAATGGCGAGCTTTTATGGGTTAGAAGATCATAGGGCATATTTATTTTCTACAAGAACATAAAAATGTATGCATTTTGACTGTGTTTTAGTTTTTGGAAAATAAGAGACTACCTAGAAAATAATCTTGGTCCACTTTTCTTTAATAGAAACAAATACATACCACACACTTTTAAATTTCAAGTTTTTTGCATATAATAAGTTTGAAATAGTAGATAATTTAATGTAGAAAATATTTTCAAAAAACTCCAACACATTACACACTTACTAAAAATGAAAGAATAGAAAATGTGTTTAAAGGTTTACCTTTATTTAAGCTGTAGAAATAATAGTATTTCACAGAATGTGATGAAGTTACCTTCTTGTAGAAGAGGTTCCAAAAAACCTTTCAACTTCACTTGTTTCAGCAATCCTTTTTTTTTTTTTTTTTTTTTTTGACAAAAACAAAGTAGAAGTGTGTTTATCTGTGGCCCAGGCAAAACAAAATATATTATACAGGATACAATCTAAAACATTCTCAACAATATATTGACAATTGTTAAAGGTAGGACCTGAAAATTTTAATAAGGAAAATGTGCTATTTAATTTGAATCAAAACAAAAAGCATATCTTTAATGTCTTATTGACAGACTGCAGTGGAGACTCAAAGTCCTCAAATGCAATAAGCATTATTTTGCTGTTAACAACAGTAAAGAACAAGCAATGATTCCAGACCTGGAAATATAAGACAATGGAAACCTTTGCATTGGCCACATAGGCTTTGGAACAAACCTTAGAGTCATAAATACTGAAGAACAGTCATTAGCTAGCAGATACACCCCTATTACTCAATAGGACCATGAAACACATGACATTAATTTCCTCTTGTCTCAGTTTTGTGCTTGGATGAGAGCATGATGGCTGTTCAGGGAAGTACCAGCTACTGAGATCCTTACTGGTTTTTGGGCTACTAGGTCTTGTCCTTCTGTCCCATCACATTGGAGGAAGGAGCAAATAAGACCATGCTGATCCCTGTGCACCTCCCTTGGCTCTGGGAAGGAGCAAGCACTGTTGCCCTGCAAATGAAAGGCAAGGGATGCATTGCTCCCTAGGCTCCAGACATGCTAGAAAGGAAAAGAAAACAAAGCACCTTGTTCCTGTTTTGCTCTGCAGATGACATTTGTCTTGTTTAGTATTAGCACTCTATGAATTGGCAGCTAATCTAAACTGGTTGTTTAGACTCATTTGTAATCATTGGGGGAAACAAGCACTTCTAGAGGCTGTTCATCCATCCACAGAAATTTATTTAAAGCATATGAGGTCGATCGCATAGGGAAGGTGCCCCTTTCCCTCTGCTGATGAGAAGGGTCTCAGACTGCTAGTTTAGAGTTCAGCTGGGAAATTTAGATAAGACATAACCTGCTATTATTGTGCGTGTATAGAGAAAAGACTGAATGTGAAGAGTTTCACCTTCAAGCTTCTATCAAGGGTAAGGGGAACAAAGGGACTAAAGACCCAAATCTGTTGATCACATTAAAATTTTATTTTTATTTTTATTTTTTATTTAAGTGAAAGAATAACAGTTTTTAATAGTGAGATAATGCTTAACTGTACCAACCAGTGGAGAGCCACCTCAGCACAGGAATCGCAGGAGAAAGTCTGCCAGCCTCCTCTACAGGTGTCCCTTGCCCTGACGAGCAGGTATGAATTATCTTCTAGTCTGTGGTGGAGCTGCTCATATTTCTGCCATGAAATGGTGACAAAGACAGATTTTACCCCTGTCCTGTTCCTTTAGAAGTTCATTGCATCTTCTCCTTTTTTCTTCCTGCTTTTCTTCACACCCTTTGATACACACCAGAAAAGCCACCTATTGTCTTTGGTCTCAGTATTTGATCTGACATACAGTAAAGTTCTTATGGCATCATAAATGCATGTCATTTGTTGAACCATCAGCTTTCCCCATAGAGTTTAAAATAACTAAACTCAAGAGATTAGAAAGGTTGACTCAGTATGCAATGTATTTACATAGATAAGAAAAATCTGGGGGGAATAAAATCAACAATTCTTTATGTTATGTCTAATACCATGAAACTGCATTTATTGCATATCACATATGACAACACACTTTTAAACCATGCTATTTCTGATACTTAAATAAATCTAAGCAGCTGACCTCATTTTTCTGAAGAAAATTTGACTGGGATTCAGAATACAGAAAAGAATACAGAATTTAGAATACAGATTAGCATTTTCCATTCAAATTCAGGATTTCAGTTTACACAGTTGTTTTAATTCCAGTGAACTTGCATGGCTTGTTACGCAGAATTTAAATTAAAAAAAAAAAAAAAAGCAAACATAAAAACTTGGAAATATTGTAATAGTTTATACTTTGTAAAGTTAGTTGAAAGTAATTATTTTACTTTGATATTGCCAAGAAAAAACATTGCTCTAGAGCTTGCCAACCTTGTTACTGTTTTCTATTGCAACTGATGTAACTAATGAACTGGAATTTCTGTTGAAGTAAGGAAAGAAAGTTGCCAAGGAATTTTGTCCTAAAATTTCTGTGATAGCTAAAACTTTTCTACAGTAGTGAGACTGTTGAGCAATCTTACACTGTTACAGAAAGAGAATATAAGATTAAAAATGTTATCATGTTTCATGGATTTATTCTTGACAGAGTATTTTGCTATGATTTTATAACCATAAAATGGAAGTATTAGTATTCATATTTGTGGTGGGTTGACCCTGGCTGGATACCAGATGCCCACCAAAGCCAGCTCTATCACCTACCTCCTCAGCAAGATAAGGAGGGGAGAAAATAACATGGAACACAAAAAAAAAACCCCAAACTTGTGGGTCGAGACAAAGGCAGTTTAATAGAAGCAAAGCAAAGCTGCGTGCACAGAAGCAAAAGAATAAAATATTTATTCTCTACTTCGCATCAGCAGACGATGTTTGGCCACTTCCCGGGAAGCAGGGTTTTCATACACATTGCGTTTCCCGGAGGACAAACGGAAGTAACGAATGCTCCCTCTTCCCCCTCCATTCTCTTTACTTTTATTTCTGAGCAGACATCATATGGTATGGAGTATACCTTTGGTCAGTTTGGGTCAGCTGTCCTGGCTATGTCCCCTCCATAGACCTTCCCCACCCCCAGTATAGTGGGGGGGGAAAGTTGGAGAGACAGCCTTGGTGCTGTGTTAGCACTGCTCAATACCCCTCGAGCCACCAACACAAAACACAGCGCTCTGAGGGCTGCCATGGGGAAAATCAACTCCATCCCAGCCAGACCCAATACAATATTCATATATATATTGGTATTATTAGCAGTGTTAGTATTATCTGCAGTCTGAGTAGCAGTATATGGGCATACCTTGAGGATCTAACTATAATCAAGGCCATATGAAATAGATCATGCACACACACAAGGTAGGATTCACTTTCCCACCTTTTATTATAAAACTTAGGTTTTAGTCTAAACTGATTATTTAGGCTGCCACTGTAGATGATGCATCGCTATCAGATGGCTGCTTCCACCTATATTACACATTCTGGAGCTTTTCTCTCTTCTTTCAGTGCTTTTCTTTCTGTTTAATTTCTTCTCCAGTACTGGAGATATATTGACTTATGGCTACTGAGAATCAAAACTCAGTCCTAAGGACTGAGTAGTGTAGAAAGGTGGCAGGATCTTTAAAAGCATTTCCAGTATCTATCATCTTGCAAGATAACCAGAGAGGATGTTTTCCCAAGAAACACTATTTAGAATCATAGAATGGTTTGGGTTGGAAGGGACCTTAAAGATCATCTAGTTCCAATCCTCCTGCAATGAGCAGGGACACCTTCCACTAGACCAGGTTGCTCAAAGCCTCATCCAACCTGGCTTTGAAAACTTCTATGGAGGGGGCATCCACAACTTCTTTGGACAACTTGTTCCAGTGTCCTACCACCCTTGCAGTAAAGAATTTCTTCCTAATGTCTAATCTAAACCTACCCTTTTCCAGTTTGAAGCCAACCGCACCCTACAGCTTGGTGTTGTCAGCAGACTTGCTGAGGGTGCACTCAATCCCACGGTCCATGTCACTGACAAAGACGTTGAACAGTACAGGACCCAATACAGACCCCTGAGGGACTCTGCTTGTCACCGGTTTTCATTCAGACATTGAGCTGTTGACCACAACTCTTTGAGTGTGACTATCTTCTTATCTTCTTTAGAAACCATTTCTTATCTTCTGCTGACTAAACTATTATTTTTTTTTGTTTGGAGTTTATCCAGTTACTGATATTAAGAACCATTTAAGATTTTCATGCATGTTTTTATCTGATTAGCATTACTAAATTCAATTTACATTTTCCTTTGGAGAATAGACACTGTGAAATCAATATGCTCTTTATTTATTCCAGATGAGTAAATGTATGATTACATCCTTAAGAAGACTATATATTTGTCCATAGAAGATTCAATGGTTTAAATAGTTCTCATTATATGAACAAAATACCATGGCTACTTAGATTAATAGATTAAATAAATTCCATTTATTTGTCTGCATCTTCTAGTTGGTATTATTCTTCTCTGATTTTAATTCTTTCTTCCTTTCTGTCCCGGTATTCAATTCTTATTGAAGGGATGGTCTTTCAGTAGTTAGAGTTCGATGGATATCGTGGTCTCCCTAAATAATGACAACTTGTATTGCAAGGAATGGACAATAACTTAATTTGGCAGCTTCTCCCTCAACCCCTTTGTCTCCTTCTTCCCCTGCTCTGCTTATTTCAGAGACTGCAGGGAATGTTGCTCTTGCGGGGAAACCCACACGCCTGAGAAGAATGATTGCAGCACCAGTTGTGCCCTGGGTGGACCATTTTCTGTTGTCTTTATCAGTTACTAAAAATGGTCTGGGAGCATGTAAAGAGCTTAAGTATCTCTGGACAAAATAATGTCCACGTGGGCTGAAGAAAGAAGCAAACAATAGGGATGTGAAGGGGGAGTGTGCACAACAGGAAGGTATGCAGATTTATGGTTGGGTTACACTGTACTTTTCACATCATTTTGAAAGAAGCTGCTCCTTTAGCTATCTCTTCACTGACTGCTGACTGTAGCCATGTCTGGAAATAAGGGCAATGTTTATTTTTCAACACATAGTGATACTGTTTAGAACAGGAAATGAAAAAGTTTGTATACTAATGAAGCAATAGTGAGAATTTCCATATGCTGAACAGTAAGCTAGAAACACTTCTTATGACTATCATGATTAAGGAACTGATTTTTTTTTCCTCTTACACTTTTACAAACATTTATGCACTATATATTCTCATAGCTCCCAAACAATTTCTCTTATGCTATCACAGCTGCTATGGTTAAGATATAACATTTAAATTTTAGCATTTCAGTAAAGGATTTAGTAACAGTTGCTCCATGAAGTATTTTAGTTTATTTACAGTAAAAAATAAAATGCTACTTCTCCTTTAGGCTCAACAGGAAATACAAAAATTCTGTTACTGACAGGGTTTACGTTTTTATTTGGGTTTGAGGTTTTTTGGAAGATGGCAACAAGGAAATCTGCTTTTCTATTCTGTGTAAAATGAATGCAAAATGCCTGCAACTGCAAAAAGAATACAGCAAATAATATATAATGATAAAATAATTTATTTTAGCTAGTTCATGACTGTGCTGTGAAATGCTGTGACATTTACTGATGGCTTAACTTAGTTGCATGTACCTCCTTCTATTCATCACTACTCACTTGTTTCCATTATTGGTGCAAGTGCTTTTGCAGCCACTTCATTACATGTAACTACAAATAAATGTAATTCTCCCTATTTTTAAGTAACATTCTCTTTCCATTTAAGCCTTTCTTTTTCTTTCTCTTTTTATTTTTTGTCTTTTTTATCTTTTTTTTTCTTTTCTTTCTTTTTCTTTTTTAGCTTCCTCTGTAAGTTTGGCTAGTCTGGAAACACACAGGTTTAAAAGAAAGTGTTTTACTTATTAAAATAAGTAAGTAAGCATTTGTTTCTTTATAAATTTTCATATTTGCTTTGCTGAATTTCCTGGAATTCCTCTGTATTCATTGTTGGAACTAGATGATCTTTAATGTCCCTTCCAACCCTAACCATTCTATGATTCTATGAAACAGCAAGAATAGGTATTGTTGATCTAAGTATAGCATTTACCACAGATATATTAACTGCTTTCCAACAAGTGATTTTTTTAAAGCCCTGTAAGACAATGAAGCTTTTTTTTTTTTTTTGGCTATGAGACAAAGATATTCCCTGGGAGTTTGCAGGGTCTGTCTGTGTCACCATAAGTTTACAAAACATACCATGAAACACATAAACTTACAGGCACCACAGTCTTTTGTATGATCTGCTGTATGTACTGAAATAGGCTGAAAGGTCATTATTGTTATGTGCAACTCAAATAAATAACAGCATTCAAGAATCTGTAATTTCTCAAGCACAAATAAAGCTGGTAAGCTCCATCCATGTCTAAATTTGGTGCTTTTATTGAGCCTTACAGTCCCCTCTGGGAAAGCTGGTGTTCTTTCTAAGTTTTGGAGAAAATAAGCAAGGGAACAATTAAGATATTAGCCTGATTGAAAGATGTTCTCTCAAATTTCCAGGAAGCAAAAAATAGTAAAAAATAAAATCCTTATGCATAAAACTTCCTAACTGACTTACTGATAAATGAAATTTCTTGGGAGATTTCTTGATGAAATGAAGCAGTTGTGAGGGTTTGTTCACATCATCTTAAGTGAAGCACGTGAGAGATTGCTTACAGCTCTGTTAGAAGGTGAACCTCCAAAGAAATGTAGCTGAATGCTTAAGTACACAAAGGCAAAGCTCAAAGCACAGAAATCCTATGTTCAGCATGTAGCTATGGATCAAGTAATTGTGCCTACTGAAGTACAACTGCAACTGCTTATCAGAAAGAACTCTGTTTCATAGATTTTACATCTTTTGCATCCTAGAGTCATACTCTGGTATCTAAAAAATCCCTTAAAACATCAGGGAAAAAAGGCACATCCTATGTAGTCCTTCAGGGTTCAGACTATTTTTTCTTTTCTGAATGTGAATATCCTATGCTTTCTGTAATATACTTTTGTTGACAGCTGTTCCTCTTTCATTTGCATCTAGTATTTAATTTTTATTTTTTTTTCTGTCTCCATTTGATGAGGCATTGAAGTCTACAATTAAGAATACAATACTTAAGTGGTTCCACTCTGACCATTCAGGCATCTATAGTTAGGACGCAGTTTTGTAGTTTTTTCTGTCTAGCAAGGACAACTTTCATTTTATTCTTTATTTAATCACTTTCAGTCCATATGTAACTGTGGTGGTTTTGTTATTATTGACATCATACAGGCTCCTTACTGATATGTATCTATCTTAGATCGATTGCCTAAACATTTCTGCAACAGAGAGATTAGAATAAGGTGTATTTCTCAGTCTGGCACTATTGTCTTTTCTGAAGAGGTGCTTACCAGACAGTTCTTTTTCTAACATTTTATCCTGCAAAGCTCTCCAGAAAGGGTAAATATGATTCTACTTTGGTGGAGATTGTTCTTATTGAATATAGAGTTAAAGTCAGGGCCTTGCTACAGGGAATTAATTTTGCTCCATGCTTAATTACACCAAATGGCACTTTTTTTTTCCCCTAAACTAAATTTGCAAATAAAGTCCATTGTGTTTTCCCACTGTAATCTTGAGGAACAATCTTGAAAATGCAAAAAAGGATAACAAAACCAAACCACAAACAACAATAGTCCCAAATTGAACTTCCATAAACTGCACACAAAAGCCATATGATGTTATAGGGGCTGCTTGAAGGTTGGCCTTCTGGGAGATGTCATAAATGTGAAGTTTCACCCATTTCACCCATAGCAAGAGACCATTACTCTCTTTTTCTTTTTTTTTTTTTTTTTTAATCCTTTAAAGCTTTGTAGGTTAACGACTTTCCTTGACTCTGAGGAGAATATTGGTAGAAGGGAGGCAGCTGCTGTGCTTGCAGAAGCAACCACACACTCAAGTGTACATTTGACTCCAGATGTGAGGTTTGGCTAGCTAGTGGTCTACCCAGCAAATCCCTAGGTAAAGGAAACACCATCTCCACTTTATTGTGAAACCATTGAAGTCTCTGGTTTCTATGGTTGGAGAGAAAGTGGACATAAGCTTCCACAAGATTAGACACTAGTGACAGGAAGATGCTCCTATCCAGTGTGGACTCCTTACACATTTAAGACATTATGTTGTCACATATGCCAATTAACATTTACTTAATTCTAAGGTGAATGATAGAAAAATAATATTATTACATAAGTACATAAGCATTGCTAAAGTTGATCAGAATAACTGTTCAACTAGTCTTCTAACTTGCTGGAGGAAGTGTCCAGGACAAGGTATTTTAGATGCTGTGTTTTTTTACTGGGCAATTATGGAAAACAATTTGCATTTTTTTCTGTCTCTAGTGAGGGTAGAGATAATCTTATTCAGCTTTATCTTAAAATTTACTCTAAACATTAAATTCCAATCTATAGTAAATACTTATGCTCTTGCATTAGTCAGTAGTAAAAAACACATCCAGAAAACTATTCTTTTTACTTGTTATGGGCACTTACTTTAGAGTGAGGGAAGCCATATTCCAGAAAATGCTTGTTGGTTGCTTACAGAGGGAGACTAAAATATTAGTTAGTACAGATACTTACTTTGAGATGGCTAGAGTTAAGTGAAATTAACATTTAGTGAAATAGTCCTTAGTTAATTATTCCAATCTAGTGACTGGATTAGCACGGAAATTCTGAGTCACAGTGCTTAAAACTACAAAAAGGATGTGATAAAGCAGCAGATTACAGGACAAACAAGGATAGTTTGCTAAGAGGAATATACAGTGCCATTAAAAAGTTATAGAATTGCTGAGTTGCTAAAACCAGCCAGGTCTTATGTTGCATGGGCAAGATGGAAAAAAAAAAGTAAAGAAAATAAATCATCAAGATGAATTTAACATAATGTTATTGAACAATCCAGTATAGCAAAAGAAAGAGTCTTCATTCCATGTTTTATAGTAAATACAAAATTAAATTTTTTGGCTCACCCAGTTTCATCACAGAGTCCCTGGTTAGGTCCAAATACAAGACTAGATTTTTAACTTGCTAATACATTCTTTCATATTTTCTGGATTCCTTGAGAACTTCTGCAGCTTGAGGATATGTTTTGGCTCAATCCACATGAACAAATAGATGCTAAAAAACTATGTGTGTACTTCAGTGGGAGAAAAGCAGGTTAAGTACAAATGTAGACTTTAAATCCGCAGTTATTTTGACTTTTCAGCCAAACAAAATGTACCGTGACAATGGGAATTTTCAAAAGTAACCTGATATATCTCTTGAGCTCTTGTCCTGAAATTAAAAAGGACAATATAGAGAGAATTATTTCTTCTCAGACTAGCTCAGGCTTCTGTCTCAGGGCTGAATTAAGCATTAGATAGACTACAATAAACTATAGAAGCATAGAAACATAGAATAATTTGTGTTGGAAAGGAGCTTTAAAGATCATACAGGCCAACCCCCCTGCCATGGGCAGGGACATCTTTTGCTCAATCAGGTTGCTCAATGCTCCACCCAACCTGACTCTTCCAATGATGGGGCATCCACAACTTCTCTTACAGGCTTTCAATCCTGTAAGTTGGAGGAAGATGCCAGGAGGCCTGCCTGAATAAATGATGAGAGATATTTCAAATGGATATTTCCATGCTTACTAAATATTTAAAGAAAAAAAATCACCTGCTCATTTAGCCTACTCTTCTGTGTTCTTTATTAGCTCATCTGTGGCACAGAAAGCTTTACAAAATAGGTGTCAGTTTCAAGGAAAAGGCATAAGAGATTTTTAATTCAAGTCTTCATTCAGAGTACATGAAAGACTGAAAGTAGGTGAACTGTTTCATTATGAACAGGTATAGAGAAAAAAGGCATATATCCAGCCTGGCAGAACTGAGTTTTCTAGAAAAATTTGAAATATCATACTGTAGAATAACCTCCAAAACACTTTGTTTATTCCAACTTAAGTTTTCCATTAAGGACATAAAGTAACATGAGAGTTAGACAGAGTTTACAATAAAGAAAGATTGTGAAGATCTATTTGCCAGAATTGCTTCTGGAGATGTGTGGAAATCTTTGCATATCTCCTTGCTCAATTTTAAAATTTCCCTGGGGGAATTAAAAGGATCATCTTTTGTAAATAAATATTCTTATCCAAATGTTACAAAGCCAGATTTTAACCTACTTATTCCACCCTTGTTACTAGGTCTTGTGTGTCTTTCTGCAGACTGGTTAATTTTTAACTACTTGTAGCTCTTCCTGGAGGAGAAAGGGAGAAGACTCACAAAATAATATTATCTTTTAGCACTCTGTACTTTCCAAGTGGTCGTATGATAAATTTGAAACTGTGAGCTCCTAGTCTGAGTGAAAATTAAGAAGAATAGTGTTAGGAAAGAAAAACTTCCCTTTGCTCAAATGCGAACATAAACACATCCTCCTACTGATTTCCCATTCTCACTGCCATCTGCAAGTTGGGATTTTATGAGGTATTAAACTAGAAAAAAAAACAATGCAAACTTTAAGAAATGTGTCTATCACAAAGACAGTCTTCCAGAAATGAGTGACAAGCTTTTGATAATGAAAAATAAAGATGCAATACTGACGTTTAAACAAAAGCAGTTTGGAGGAACCATATTCATCACTTCACTTGTTTTGAAAATTAGCGCTTTCATGTCTTCAGTGCTAGTGTTCTCAAAAAAAAAAAAAAAAA